>NW_027516693.1:5950000-6250000 GCF_048772815.1 Callospermophilus lateralis
GACTTGAGAAAGAAGGAGCATGGGCTAGGAATTTAAATTTGTGAAAGAGCATGACATTCCATGGCCCTGAAGCCTTAATCAATATTCCCTTCTCTGAGGTCAAAGAAATGGTATACTTGGAAAGAACAGTTGTATCACAAAATGCTTCTCTGAATAATGCTTTGCAATTGACAATGAGAAGACCTGAAAAGGGTCTGTAACCAGGAGGTGGACTTCTCAAATATTTGAAAAAATAAGAAAACAGAAGTTCCAAAGTGTGACAAAAAATAGGTTGAATGCAGTATACATAGGATACACAGGAAGGAATGTACACCTAGACACCATGTGAGCAAATCATTAGAAAAAAACAGTGATAATTTTGAAATAAGCCAGAGGAAAAAAACTCAGGAATAAGAACTTCACCAAAGGATTAACAGTTCACTTTTTATCAGAAACCATACCGGCCAGGGCTTGAGTTGTGGCTCAGTCCAGCTGGGCAAAGTAACCACCGGAAGGTGACAAGCAAACATGAAGGTTGAAGCGGGAACTGAAGGGAACTGAAGGTAAATGCTTTATTGTGGAACAGCAGAGGTATATATATCTAACTGATATACATAAAGCATGACTCAATCAGCATTATCCAATCTTAGCATTGCTCCCGTACAGATACAGCAATCATCCAGTAAGGAGTCCCCACCATCTTGATGGCTCCGGGGCATTGCCTCACAAGCCTCTTCTCCTGGCAAACTGCCAGGCGCCATCTTGACTTGGTCGTGGACTCCAACAGTATGCTTGCCTAGCATGCATGAGGCACTGGATTTGATCCTCAGTAACACACAGAAATAAAATAAAGATACTGTGTTCACCTAAAACTAAATTATATATGTATACATAGATATAGATATATAAAGAAATAAACCATACAGGTGGTCAGAAGGCAGTAGGAGCATATAGTTAAAGTAATGAAAGGGGAAAAATATGGAGAATTGTGTATTGAGTAAAATTATACATACAACAAAGAAAGAAGGTTATAGATTTTCAGAATAAATGAAACCTGAGAATTTTATTGCTGGCCTGTTCTAGAGATAAAGAAATATATTTTCTAATTTAGCAGAGTTACTTTACTAAAATATGTGAGAACGGAAAACAAACATGTACTTAACATTAATCCACAACAGCTTAAAACAAAACTCTATACTACAAAAAGAAAATAGATGGCTTGACAATTTGTAGACATTTTAATTCTTATTTTTCAATAATAAACACAACACTTGGAATAAAATAAGTAAGAAAATGGAAGAATTTAACAACACAGTGCTCTATAAGACCTAACAAAAATTTATAGAGCATTCCACCCAAAATCAGCAAAAATACATATCTTAAGTTCATTTAGAATATTCTCCAGCATAGTTTCAGTGTCAGACCAAAAATCAATCTCCATAATTTTTAAATGAAATCATGCAAAATATGTTATCTTCATAATAGAAGGATATTTGAAAAAAAATTAACATATTTCTCTATACCTACTGAGTAAAATAAGAAATCAGAGAAAACACTATGAGATTATTTGAGATAAATGAAAAGAAAAACACAATCTACCAATACATATCATAATCTGATATGCATTGCTTATTAACAATTTATAGCTGTAAATGCTTCACTAAAAATAAATATTTGAGATCAATTACAACATTCTCAATTAAGAGACAGAAAATGAGGAGCAAACTAGCCCACAAAAACAAAAGATTTAAAAAAAAGTCTATAACAGAAATAATATAGTAAGCAGCATATTTTAAAAAGGTAAATTTACAAAAACAAACAAGTCAGTTCTTTTATTAAATTGATGAAATTTTAGGTAAATTTGCCAGGGAAAAGAAAAGAACTCACTTAAATCAAACATGAAAGATGGGACACTACTCATGTCCCATAAGGGATTACACATTCAAACCATAGAGAACCTTGTCCTCCGAAAATTTGAGGTTGAATATTTTGATCAGTTTGATGGTTCCCAAGTGATCAATGTAAATCTTCCTTATTTTCATCCCCTGCTGGTGGCAGCAGCTTTTTTGCCAGCATGTATTTTATGATTCAGAGATCTAATGCTTTTTAATTAATTTATTTATTTATTTACTCACTTACTTATAGATTCAGACATTTAGGACATCTTTGTCAGATGAAGGGGTGACTGAGGAGATAATGGAACAGAAACATCATTGTTTCTATTACAAACAAAATAAATATAAGAAAGTCCAATAGAATAGAATATGAGATCAGTTGGATGGAGAAGGATAGGAAAAGAGGAGACCCAAGAAGATTTTAATGAAGAAAACTATGTTATAGGCATTTATAAATGTGCCAAAATGAATTGTATTATTATGATTATAATGCAGTAAAACATTTTTATAAAACAAATTGATAAAATTTTCCAATTGAAAAGCAGAGATTTACAGAACAGATAAAAATATTGTTCATATACATGTTGCCTATAAAACATATAAAACATTTAACTTAGGTAAAAACACATAAAGAGGTTAAAAGTCTTGTAATCCTATTTAAAAATGCACAATGACATTGAATAAACATTTCTTCAAAGACGGTTCACAGTCAATAAGTACATAAATAAATTTCAACATCATTAGTCATTAAAAAAATGGGATCAAATTCACAAATACCACTCCACCCATACTAGGGGAAGTGAAAAAATATTGGAACCCTCATTTTTCTCTTGTGGGAACATGAGATTGTGAAGTTGTTTAGAATATTAGTTTGGAATTCCCTCAAAATTTTTTATCATGCTGAGTGTGGTGGTGCTTGCATGTCTAAGGAGGCTGAGGCAGGAAGATCACAAATTCAAAGCCAGCCTCAGTGAAAACAAGGCACTAAGCAACTCAGTGAGACTCTGTCTCTAACATACAAAATAGGACTAGGGATGTGGCTCAGAGGTTGATTGCCCCTGAGTTCAAATCATGGTACCCCCCTCCCCCTAAAAAAGTTTTATTACCATAAAACACTGCATGGCCCAGAAATAAATTGAAGAAAATATGTAGACCTAAACTTGCATGCAAATTTTATAGTGATATTTCTCATAATATGTAATAATGGAAAATATCAGTCAATGGAATATATAAACAAAATATACTTGTACACATATTATTCAATAATTTAAAAAATGGGTGGTAGTGATAAATACTACAAAGTGCGTGAGCCTTAAAAACATTGGGCTAAGTGTAGGAAGCTAGACAAACTCCCCCCACCCCCATCCCGGCCACACACACACAAAGCTATGAAATCATCTATCATGCTTCCATTTATGTAAATGTCCAGAATAGTCATATCCAAAGGACTAGAAAGTAGATTGGTAGTTAGTTGTTTGGTGCAGAAAGGAGTATATACAATGATTGCTAAAAGATTAAAACATTTTGGGGGGTCTTAAAAAGGTTCTGAAATTAGTGGTAATGGTCATGGAGCTTTGTTATTACATTAAATCTACAAAACTATACATTTTGCAAAGGTAAATTTTATGATTCTACATCTACATTTAAAAGTAAATGAGAGGGGCTGGGGATATGGCTCAAGTGGTAGCACGCTCGCCTGGCATCCGTGCCGCCCGGGTTGGATCCTCAGCACCACATACAAACAAAGATGTTGTGTCCGCCGCTAACTAAAAAATAAATATTAAAAAAATCCTCTCTCTCTCTCTCTCTCTCTCTCTCTCTCCCTCTCTCTTTCTGTCTCCCTCCCTCTCTCACTCTCTCTAAAAAAAAAAGTAAATGAGAAAACTCGATATGTCTGAATTCAAGAGAGCAATGTCATCTTCATAATGGCCTCCATTATGTAATTCTACATTATCAAAATAGTCCAGAGTTCTTGAATCTTTATATTCTATGTTCAGTGAAAACTTTGTTGTTACAAAGCTGAGCAGATACATGTCCTTGAGCTGATGATGTTCTTAAGTGAGGGAAAATATACATCAATTTCTTTTCCAAAAAATGCACAAGTATCCATCATTCATCCCTTTTACACAAAGGTCTAAGACTAAAGTAAATTAGAGAAAGATCTTTTCATTTTAAAATAAAACATATCTTTCTAGTGTACTAAAAAAATAAATCTAATGAGGTCCCTTTATTTGTTTAAAAAAAGCTTCAATATTGCACCTTTACAAATAAAATAGATTAATTTTATTAAAGAGATGCAATTAATGCACACACACAATTCAGAAGTATGTTTAGGGGACCATACTGTGCACAATAATGTCACTATGTGATTTCTAAGAAGAACTCTATCAGAATTTCCTACACTGCTCAGATTTTACATTTTTAAAGAATCATCTTTAAAAGCAGAACTTAGTGTTTTAATTTTCCTAATTTAATGTCTGGAAGGTGCCCACTGGTAACTGTGTAAATACCAAATTTTCCATCTTATTATTATTGCTTCATTAATTTTCTACAGTTTAAATGAATTTTAGATCATACTTTCAAGTTAAATATTATATCAACAATTTTCTAGCCCTTATTTAATGCAAGTATTTAATCAAATAGTTGCAGGTGAAATTAGAATTCAAAGAAGGGATTTTCTTTTGTTTAATATGTTGTACCTTTCACGGGTTTTACTACATATGTTTTATGATTCCTATACAACACTTCCGTTTTCGCAGTATTGAAGTTAATATTTAGATGCTTTGACAGAGCAAATAAGACAAGTCCTCATCACTGCCATCAATTTTCTACTCAAAATAAATCATATGCTAAGTATTTATTGACTGAAATTGTGGCACCTCATCTCTCAATTAGAAACTTACAACAACTGACAAGATGGTTTCCTGCATTTATATATGTCTTTCAATACTGTCTACTATAGTTATATTCTCCATTCAGTAATTTGAGCACCAATTTAAAGTTATAAATTCTGTCTTATCAGTATACTATTCAAAATCATCCACTTACTTCCTATTTACGAGCAAAAGTCGAACATATTTCCATGGTCTACCAGCATGGACAATTATTTGCAGCTCTCTTCCATTCTGATTTTATTATCTTTCCCTTGTTCTTTGATGGATGATAACTTTTATTTTTCTTTGGCCATATTAAACCATCCCCACATCAGTACCAGCATGCTGTCATTCTTTCTGCCTGGGATGATCTGGATATCAACATAGAGTACTGAATTGTTTTATTCAGAGTTAGGGTTGAATCTTTTGTTAAAAGAAAGTCTCTTTCAGCTCCAAGTTTTTAAAGCTCTTAGCCACACTCTGCTCTTTTCTTTTCTTCTCAGATTCTTCTCTAATAAGGGAGTATCACAATGTCAAACTCAAATTTGATTCAGCTTTAGTGTTTTTGTATGTCTTATCTAACTACCCATACCTGCCCTCACTTCCCACACTTTCTAGCCTTTGGTGGTCACTATTCTATATTCAGGTTAACTTTTGTAGCTTCTGCATACCAGAGATGATATGCAGTCTCTTTCTGCTTCTGACTTATTTCACTAATTTCACAATTTCCTCAGTTCTGTACACTTTGCCTCAAACAACAGGATTTCATTCTTCTTTATTTCTGAATACTATTCTTTTGTGTATATATCACATTTACTTTATCCATCTGTCAACAGGAACGTAGATTGATATCCAACATTAGCTATTATGAATAGCCACAATAAACTTGAGAATTCAGATATCTTTTTGACATCTTAAGTATAATCTTCTTCAAGTATTATTTTTCCTTTTTGCATTTGTGTATATTAAGCTATGAATTACTGTCTAATTAATTTGTCCAGACATCAGAAATTCAAAGAAGCATTCTTATCAATAAGAAAAAGAACACACTATTATCAGTCTTTAAGGAAAATGGTTAATTCTTTAGTCTAATCTTCCCTTGTTTTTCCAACATGCCTGAAAAAGTTAATGTATTTAATCCAACCCCTTTTTAGGCAGTAATATTGAAAAAGATTGTAGGAAAAGGGAGTACATTTGTTAGCATTGGCATGCTCAACTTTTGGAGACAACAGGCCTTCTGATGTAGAGTGTTGCTTCGAATCAGTGTGTTTGAAGTTCATTTCTGCATTACATTTCCTAATCATCAGTCATTGGACGTGATTTAATATAAAATTATTATTGACTGGTTGGTGAGAAAGTAATTTACCAATTCCAATTTTTATGTCAGAGAATGTGAGAGAAATATAGAAAAATAAAAATAAAAATGAATATTTTAATGCCAATTTTTGTGTCTGTGAGTGTGTGTGTGTACACACACACATACACACACACACACACTCACACACATCACTTATGATGGGGTTATAGCTGTTAAAAGCATAGTAAGATGAATTGGGAAGTTTCTAGTCACACATCCTTTTTGGACTCTGGTCTTTTTCGCTCTAACACTCCCAATTATTTCTGTTATTCAAGTTCTTAGTTCTCTAGTCTTACATGCTTGAAAGTAAATTTTAAAAAAGTGGTAACAACCTAAGCTTATTAAATTGGGAGATTCCCAATACACCTGAGGAACCATTATTATTATCTCTGTCATATGGTAGGATTTCTCTTCTGTAAAGCAGTCCATAGTAATAGAGGGGAGAAAAATGAGTCAATAAGTGTTTTATTTTTAAAACACATAAACAATATACAATTCTTTGTATATTTCAAATAACATAGGGAACTGAATTAAGTAGTATAAACTTAAGATAATTTTACTTGATTAGCCATTGATTACTAAAATGTCACCCATGACCTCAAATAATTAGACTTTTCATGAGCTGATAATGCTTTATAAAAGGCAAAACAACTAATATTAAACTGTTTTATTTACTTAAAGTATTCTGGTTTTAGTTGCTGTTATGTGGAGCCCATAGCACTCTGTTAGTAATTTGAATAATTAAGGTTAGTGAGATTGGTATGTTAATTTAATTAAAACCTCTCTGCCAGTTGTTCTTGTTATTTAGCCCTGCCTTATTGCCAGTACTTTCATAAGATATGGAGGTGGTTGAGGAAATAGCTTACAAACTGAAATGAATTTCTCTTTCTGCTGAAAATGAGAACCATTATAAAATTTTATTTAGCCATTTATCCAAGATGGCAATATACTATACCCAAGATTATAGGCCTGTCAATTTAAAGTCTTCCAATGATTTAATGCTGACTGTGCTAGTCCAGCTCCCGGGAAACCTGATTGCACTGCCTTGAAGTAGAAAACATGCTGCTTGACATCTAAATACATGCAGAACTGTTGCCAAAGGCACAGCATCTACTAATGATTTTCACTGGTGCCAGCCAGGAGAATGTCAGTGAAGGCCAAGTACAAGGTTTTAACTTGAGAGTCTTGATAGTTATCATTGGAAGGAATTGGCTGGAGATAATCTATTTAAGCCACAGGTTTTGCAGGTGAATTAGTAAATTAATGGTGTTGATAATTTATTAAAATTATAAATAAATACAATATATAGGCAGTAGCCCAATCCAGGAATCAGAAGATATATATCTAGACCCAGTTCTGTGTTGTAAAACTTCAAGGACAAATATGCTGGTCATGAGAATTTATCAACAAAGGAGATGAGATCACAAAGAGAGAACAGGATTTACCACAAAATGCAGACACAAATAGATTTTATTTGCAGATGGGAAAGCAAACTGAAAGAAATCCAGTATTATGTACAACTCAGTATTTAGGGAATCAGCATTTAAAGTCAGCTTGTTGGATTTGGTTCATAGCTCACAAGTTTGACTTTTTTTTTTTTACATTATATTTGTTCCACTATTAATGTGGATAGCAAACTGTACGGGTAAAAAAAAAATTGAAAATAAATAAGGAAACATCTCAAAATGTGCCACTTCCTTTCCCAGAAGTACTGCAATTATCACTTTATCTTCTCCTTTTCCAGGACTCACATCAGGTCACAGTATTGATGTCTCTCCAGAATTCTTCTCTACCCATATCAGTCAATAGCATTTCCCCATCTTTCCTCATGTATATAGTCATAGTAAATATAAATAAATGTAAATAGTAAATAGTAATCATAAATACAAAAATATTTTGCAAATTCTTTGAAAACCCAAGAAAAGGGAATGAACCCAATGCTAAGTGTTTTGCATTCACTTTGATTTTAGGGTTGTATTTTGTAGTAAATATTGTCATGTACTCCTTGATATGCTTCTAATGAAGAGTCTTCTTCAATAGGGTGCACTCTATAGCAGCTTCATCTACAATATATAGGAAATAGTGCAGTATCATCTTCTAGGTCCAGGATGCATTTACTATGTGTCCCAGGACCTAATTACTATGCTGAGAAAATACCCAGATATCTAAAGAGGATAGCTAACCTCTTAGCCCAAAGCACAATCAACCTTCAGCAATGTGAGTGAAATACCTTGGATGTCCATCAGTGCCAAACACACAAAGGAATTTATTCCCAATTTTCAAGTGAAACAGCTGTGAGAAGCTCCAGTCAAAAAGTATACTACTGGGGGCATATACAAGTAAGCATATACATGTCTGTGAAGATAAAGACTAAAGGCATTAACTAAAATAAAGAGAGCAAATACAGCTGACTCTCCTAATCTGTGGTTTTGACTTCCACCAATTCAACTAACCACGCATGGAAAATATATTTTTTAAAAAATATGTCTATATTGAACCTATAGATATTTTCTTGTTATTTTCCTAAAATATACAATGTAGCTACTATGACACATAAAATTTTTCATTTTATTAGATATCACAAATAATCCAGAGGTGATTTAAAGTATTTAGGAATAAATGTTTAGGTTATATATAAATATTATATATATATATATCTCATTAGCAGAGAGTTTGCCTACCACTCGTGAGGAACTGAGTTTGATCCTTAGCACTACATAAAAATAAACAAATAAAATAAAGTCATTCTGTCCATCTATAACTACAAAAAATATATATTTTTAATTTTTTTCATCTTTCATACATTTGATTTCAGTGAGTTATGCACTTCCATTTTTACCCCAAATACAAATTGCAGAATCACATCAGTTACACATTCACAACGTTTACATAATGCCATATTAGTGACTGTTGTATTCTGCTGCCTTTCCTATCCCCTACTATCCCCCCTCCCATCCCCTCACATCTTCCCTCTCTACCTCATATGTTGTTGTTAAGTTCTCTCCCTTCCTCCACCTTTCCCCTCACAACCTCATATATGTGATTTCGTATAACGATGAGGGTTTCCTTCCTTTTCCATGCAAATTCCCTTCTCTCTCCCTTTCCCTCCTATCACTCATCTCAGTTTAATGTTAATCTTTTCCTCATGCTCTTTCCCCCTGCTCAGTTCTTCGTTGCTCTCCTTAAATCAAAGAAGACATTTGGCATTTGTTTTTTAAGGATTCTCTAGCTTCACTTAGCTTAATCTCCTCTAATGCCATCCATTTCCCTGCAAATTCCATGATTTTGTCATTTTTTAGTGCTGCGTAATACTCCATTGTGTATAGATGCCACATTTTTTTTAATCCATTCATCTATTGAAGGGCATCTAGGTTGGTTCCACAGTCTAGCTATTGTGAATTGTGCTGCTACGATCATTGATGTGGCAGTATCCCTGTAGTATGCTCTTTTAAGGTCCTCAGGGAATAGTCCGAGGAGGGCAATAGCTGGGTCAAATGGTGGTTCCATTCCCAGCTTTCCCAGGAATCTCCATACTGCTTTCCATATTGGCCACACCAATTTGCAGTCCCACCAGCAATGTACAAGTGTACCCTTTACCCCACATCCTCACCAGCACTTATTGTTGTTTAACTTCCTAATGGCTGCCAATCTTACTGGAGTGAGATGGTATCTTAGGGTGGTTTTGATTTGCATTTCTCTGACTGCTAGAGATGGTGAGCATTTTTTCATGTACTTATTGATTGATTGTATGTCCTCTTCTGAGAAGTGTCTGTTCAGGTCCTTGGCCCATTTGTTTATTGGGTTATTTGTTATCTTATTGATTAATTTTTTGAGTTCTTTGTATACTCTGGAAATTAGGGCTCTATCTGAAGTGTGAGGAGTAAAGATTTGTTCCCAGGATGTAGGCTCCCTATTTACTTCTCTTATTGTTTCTCTTGCTGAGAAAAAACTTTTTAGTTTAAGTAAGTCCCATTTGTTTATTCTTGTTATTAACTCTTGGGCTATGGGTGTCCTATTAAGGAATTTGGTGCCCGACCCCACAATATGTAGATTGGAGCCAACTTTTTCTTCTATCAGGTGCAGGGTCTCTGATTTGATATCAAGCTCTTTGATCCATTTTGAGTTAACTTTTGTGCATGGCGAGAGAAAGGGATTCAGTTTCATTTTGTTGCATATGGATTTCCAGTTTTCCCAGCACCATTTGTTGAAGATGCTATCCTTCCTCCATTGCATGCTTTTAGCCCCTTTATCAAATATAAGAAAGTTGTAATTTTGTGGATTGGTTTCTGTGTCCTCTATTCTGTACCATTGGTCCACCTGCCTGTTTTGGTACCAGTACCACGCTGTTTTTGTTACTATTGCTTTATAGTACAGTTTGAACTCTGGTATCACTATACCTCCAGATTCACACTTCCTGCTTAGAATTGCTTTTGCTATTCTGGGTCTTTTGTTATTCCATATGAATTTCATGATTGCTTTATCTATTTCTACAAGAAATGCCATTGGGGTTTTGATTGGCATCGCATTAAACCTGTAGAGAACTTTGGGTAATATCACCATTTTGATGATGTTAGTTCTGCCTAACCATGAACAGGGTACATTTTTCCATCTTCTAAGATCTTCTTCTATCTCTCTCTTTAGGGTTCTGTAGTTTTCATTGTATAAATCTTTCACCTCTTTTGTTAGGTTGATTCCCAAGTATTTTATTTTTTTTGAGGATATTGTGAATGGAGTGGTTTTCCTCATTTCCATTTCAGAAGTTTTGTTGCTGATATACAGGAATGCTTTTGATTTATGCGTGTTGATTTTATATCCTGCCACTTTGCTGAATTCATTTATTAGCTCTACCAGTTTCTTTGTAGACCCTTTTGGGTCTGTTAAGTATATTGTCATGTCATCCACAAATAGCGATAATTTAAGTTCTTCTTTTCCTATTTTTATGCCTTTAATTTCTTTTGTCTGTCTAATTGCTCTGGCTAGTATTTCAAGAACAAAATTGAATAGAAGTGGTGAGAGAGCACATCCCTGTCTAGTTCCAGATTTTAGAGGGAATGCCTTCAGTTTTTCTCCATTTAGAATGATGCTAGCCTGAGGCTTAGCATATATAGCTTTTACAATGTTGAGGTAAGTTCCTGTTAACCCTAGTTTTTCTAGTGTTTTGAACATAAAGGGATGCTATACTTTGTCAAATGCTTTTTCTGCATCTATCAAGATGATCATATGGTTCTTTTCTTTAAGTCTATTGATGTGGTGAATAACATTTATTGATTTCCGTATATTGAACCAGCCTTGCATCCCAGGGATGAATCCTACTTGATCATGGTGCACAATTTTTTTGATATGCTTTTGTATTCGATTCACCAGGATTTTATTGAGAATTTTTGCATCTAAGTTCATTAGAGATATTGGTCTGTAGTTTTCTTTCTTTGAAGTGTCTTTGTCTGGTTTTGGGATCAGGGTTATGTTGGCCTCATAGAATGAATTTGGAAGAGCTCCTTCTTTTTCTATTTCTTGAAATAGCTTGAAAAGTATTGGTATTAATTCTTCTTTGAAGGTTTTGTAAAACTCTGCTGTATACCCATTCGGTCCAGGGCTTTTCTTGGTTGGTAGTCTTTTGATGGCCTCTTCTATTTCTTCCTTTGTTATTGGTCTGTTTAAATTGTGTGTGTCTTCCTGACTCAATCTGGGCAGATCATATGACTTAAGAAATTTATCGATATCTTCACTATCTTCTATTTTATTGGAATATAGGGTTTCAAAATACTTTTTAATTATCTTCTCTATTTCTGTAGTGTCTGTTGTGATATTGCCTTTTTCATCCTGTATGTTAGTAATTTGAATTCTCCCTCTTCTTCTCTTCATTAGCATGGCTAAGGGTCTGTCAATCTTATTTATTTTTTCAAAGAACCAACTTTTAGTTTTATCAATTTTTTCAATGTTTTTTTTGTTTCAATTTTGTTGATTTCTGCTCTGATTTTAATTATATCTTGTCTTCTACTACATTTGCTGTTGTTTTGTTCTTCCTTTTCTAGGGTTTTAAGATGTAGTGTGAGTTCATTTATTTGTTGTTTTTTTCTTTTTTTGAGGAATGAACTCCAGGAAATTAATTTCCCTCTTAAAACTGCTTTCATTGTGTCCCATAGATTCCGGTATGTTGTGTCTGTATTGTCGTTTATCTCTAGGAATTTTTTGATTTCCTCCTTTATATCTTCTGTAACCCATTGATCATTCAGTAACATATTGTTCATTTTCCAGGTGATGCAGTATTTTTCCTTCCTTCTTTTATCATTGATTTCCAGTTTGATTCCATTATGGTCAGATATGGTGCATGGTATTATCTCCACACCTTTATATTTACTGAGAGTTGCCCTATGGCATAATATATGGTCTATCTTTGAGTAGGATCCATGTGCTGCTGAGAAGAATGTGTATCCACTTGATGGTGGTTGATATATTTTATATATGTCGGTTAAGTCTAGGTTATTGATTGCGTTATTGAGTTTTATAGTTTCTTGGTTCAGCTTTTGTCTAGAGGATCTGTCCAATGGCGAGAGCAGTGTGTTAAAGTCCCCCATAATCATTGTGTTGTGGTCTATTTGACTCTTGAAGTTGAGGAGAGTTTGTTTTATGAACATTGCAGCACCATTGTTTTGTGCATACAAATTGATAATTGTTATGTCTTGATGGTGGATGTTTCCTTTTTAACAGTATATAGTGTCCTTCTTTATCCCTTTTGATTACCTTAGGTTTGAAGTTGACTTTATTTGATATGAGTATGGCCACTCCTGCTTGCTTCTGAGGGCCATGTGAGTGGTATGATTTTTCCCAACCTTTCACCTTCAGTCTGTGTATGTCTTTTCCTATCATATGAGTCTCCTGAAGGCAGCATATTGTTGGATTTGTTTTTTTAATCCAGGTTACTAGCCTATGTCTCTTGATTGGTGAATTTAAGCCATTAACATTTAAGGTTACAATTGAAATATGGTTTGTACTTCCAGTCATGTTTATTTATTTATTTATTTTAGATTGGCTAGTTTTCTCTCTTCGGTTATTTTTCCCCCCATTTACTGAGATACCTCCCACTGTTAGTTTTGGGCGCTATTTTTCAATTCTTCTTCTTGTAGTATTTTGCTCAAAATGCTTTGCAGTGCTGGTTTTCTGGCTGTGAATGTTTTTAGCTTTTGTTTGTCATGAAATATTTTAATTTCATTGTCAAATCTGAAGCTTAGTTTTGCTGGATACAGTATTCTTGGTTGGAATCCATTATTTTTCAGAGTTTGAAATACCTTGTTCCAGGATCTTCTTGCTTTCAAAGTCTGTGATAAAAAATCATCGTTAACCTAATCGGTTTACCCCTGAATGTAATCTGCCTCCTTTTTCTTGTATCTTTTAGTATTCTCTCCTTGTCCTGTATGTTAGCTATCTTCATAATTATGTGTCTTGGAGTTGGTCTATTATGGTTTTGGATGTTTGGGGTCCTGTAGGCTTCCAGGATTTGGCAATCCATTCCAACTTTCATCTCTGGGAAGTTTTCTAGTATTATTTCATTTAATAAGTTATCCATTCCATTGTACTGAACCTCTGTGCCTTCTTCTATCCCAATTACTCTCAAATTTGGTTTTTCGATGAGATCCCATATCTCTTGGATAGATTGCTCGTGAGATTTAAGCATCTTTTCTGTGTTGACTATATTCTTTTCAAGTTGATAAACTTTGTCTTCATTATCTGATGTTCTGACTTCTACTTGATCTAGTCTGTTTGTAATATTCTCATTTGTGCTTTTAATCTGATTTATGGTTTCTTGCATTTCTAGGATTACAGTTTGATTTTTTTTTAAAACCTCTATCTCCTGGTAAAGCTCGTTCTTTGCGGATTGAATTTGTGAGTTTAGCTCCTTTTCAAAATATACTTTCAATGCTTGGACTTGCTGTCTCATGTTTTCTCTAATATTCCGTTCCATCTGAGTTAGGTATGCCTTGATTTCTTTCCCTGTCCATGTTTCTGATTCTTTTAGGTCCTCCTGTATATTTAGGTTGTCCTGCATTGTTTGTAACCCTTTTTCCCTTGTTTTTTCATGTTGTTCACGTTGCTTTCCAGCTCTGTTTGACTGCTTTGTAACTGTTTTTTCCTATACATTTGTTTTGGCTTTGTATATCTCTGTTGTCTCTCTTTTGTGGTGGGAGATTATGCCTAGAAATGTTGGGCTTTCTTGTACTTTAAAGCTGATTCATTCAATTCATATAAGGCTTCTAGGTTCTGTATGCATATAGTGATTTGTTGTTTGTTCTTAGGACTATATGTTTATGTTAGGTGCTATGGTGGTACGATGGTTAGTATGTCTTGGCTACTTTAGAAGATTGCTCCACGGAAGTTAGATACTACCCGGCAATTGGATCAGGGTGTTGGTAGTAGCTAGGTATTTAGGAGTCTTATAGACAGCCTCGAGACATTCACCTATTTGCATTTAGACAATTACATGAAATGGAAGATGTAAGGCTTGGGATGAAAGTTAGGGGGTAGGGGAATGAAGGTGCTCTTAAAAATAAAAAAGGATATATAGAGAGATAGATTAGAGGAGAATGAAAAGAACAATAAAACTTGAAATGGGATAGAAAGAGAGAAGGAAAAGGGGAGAAAGGAACAGAGAGAGAAGAAGGAGAGAAAAAAAACAACAACAACAGCAACAACAACAACAACAACAAAATTAAAGTCTTAGAGATCCACCTTCTTCTCTTCCAGTAGACGGAGCTGTGCCCTCCGAGCGGATCTTCTGCTCTCTACCTGCTGATAGCTATCTCTGTAAGGCATCTCCTGGGAGTCTCTCAGACTTGTCAGTCCAGAGCCGTTTCACTTGTCCAGCCCTTACCCCCCTTCCTCCTGTCAGCCAGCCAGCCAGGTCCTGTTCCCCAGAAGTGATTCCCCAGAGATCTAGTTACACTTGCAGCCCCGCCGCGTGTCCCTTTTAAGCCTCAGTGCTGTGGTAAACTGGCGGCTAAGACCTTGGGAGTCACCGCTGGTGATATGGGAGGCTGGGGGTTGGGGATCCCCTCTGTTTCCCTACGGACACGACCCCTGAGAGATCAATAAAGTTTCCTGGCTGCTTGTATCAGAATGGGGAGTCACACACCTGCTAAAGTGGATTCTGCTGGGAAGGAATTCCGCCGGCCGAACTCCGATGATGTCACCTCTCTGCTATGGCGGGCCCCAGGCTCCTTGCCAGAGTGTCCGGAATGTCCAAAGGGAGGGGTGGGACTGGTCCGTCCCTGTTGGCCTCAGCTCCTGGCTCGTGAAGGCTTGGCTAAAGAATTCTTCCTGCCAAGCTGCGTCTCGGAGGCTAGCAGGGCCCAGTCACTTTGGCTGCTGGCAGGCGGACGGATCCTCAGCTGCGCCCGCGGCGCACGGACTGTAGCTGGTGGCTCTGGATCTCTGTTTCTCATGGCAGAGTTTTGCTCATCCGGATCACACAGATGCTTCAAAAAATCCTAGTAGCTCCCAGCTGGTCTCTCTTCAGTGGAATTTGGCTAGGAGATTCTCCGTTAGTAGAATTCAAGCGTTATCCATGCGACTTTATGACCCCATCACTGGGGGTGTATTAAAAGCACTGCCTCTCTGCCTGCCGCCATGTTGGATCCCCTCCCGATATTTGATATTTTAAAAACTGTTAACCTGAACTTAAGCTTCTGGATGACCATCCACTCTTCCTGGGCTCACAGAGAAGGCCTATAGCACTTCTCTTTCCTTGGCATCTTCTAGCATGGAAGTGGGAAGTGACTCAGGGGGAAGAAATAGAATCCCTTTCACTTACCCAGTGCTTTTATTTGTAAAATTGTTGCACTGTGAAACTCCAAACCCAGTTCCAGCAGCCCTCCACCACACAGACAGAGGCCCCACCATAAGAGCCTCCCTCAGGGGGCAAGATCTACAAAAAATATTTTTTAAAAGTTAACCACTAATCCTAGTCAAAAGCATAAAATCAAACAATCGCTTTTGGTTTGATTTAAGCCATTACATTTTGTCGTATATTATACAGCCATAGAAAACTATATCAGTCTTTTATATACCAACTTATCAATATATCAGTAAATAAAGGCCTTATGCCAGATAGATTATAACTGTGTGAGATCCACCTCTAACTTATATTCAAAATCTGGTATCCACTAGTCCACTCTAACTTTAACTAGAATCATTATCTTAGTATTTCTTAAATATTTTGGATATCTCTGCCACAAATATCTGAAAGTTAATTAAATCATTTGACATGCTTTACCATAACCATTTATTCTTTTTTTTTACTTTCTCAGGTAATGAAAGTCAAATTTCAGGGTCACATTTTCCTTCAAAGTTTTATCAACGTTACTTGAAAATATTTGTTATTTGACTTTTTCATATATCTTCAATGGGAAAACTTTCTTTAATTTTACATGTATTATTTGAAGTTTGTTGGCCTGAAATTCTCTTATCCAAATTACCACTTACCAAACTATCTTCTATATACTTCCTTGGATTAAATTTCCAAGAGCAATATGTCATAATGCCCTTACTACATTCAGTTGATTCATTGTAGAAAAAATATTTTAACCCTAGTCTGTGAGATTCCAGGTAAAGTAAGCATAAACATGTCTGTGAAGATAAAGAATAAAGGCATTAACTAAAATTAAGAGAGCAAATACAGCTGACTCTCCTAATCTGTGGTTTTGACTTCCACTGATTCAACTAACCACGCATTGAAAATATATTCTTTAAAAAATGTGTCTATATTGAACCTATAGATATTTTCTTGTTATTTTCCTAAAATATACAATGTAGCTACTATGTCACATGAAATTTTTAATTTTATTAGATATCACAAATAATCCAGAGGTGATTTAAAGTATGTAGAAATAAATGTTTAGGTTATATATAAATATTATGTAAAGACATACCTAAGTATACACACACTGTTATCTGTAGAAGGCCCCAGAATGGATACCCTATGTATACTGAGGGATGACTTATATGTATCATTACAGGAATAAAATAAAAGCAATGATACTGTTATGAAGTAGTCCTAAAAATGATCAAAGTACTGTTTAAAACAACTTTCATACATTAATTTATTTAGTCCTCACAATAATTCTGAGATAGAAACAACTATCCCACTTTAGAGATGAAGGCATTGAAACATAAAGTTTTTATAAGTTGGACACTTTTACATACCCCCTGTAGAAAAATGAATATTTGAGAAGAAGTTGCACTCCTTAACACTGCCTTCATAAATGTCATGGAATTTAGGAGAAACATGAAAGTCAGGGCAAATATCTAGATAAGAAAATTTAGGTCTGCTTTAAACCATCACAGTATAGAGATATAAAATTGCTCCATCAAAATATAAGAGCAACCTTGTCAAGACTTTAAACCAGTCATTGAGAACTAGACTGAAATACTAAAGGCATATCTTTTCATGGAAGGAGGATCTCTACAGGACCAGCTGCTGCAAATTGTTAAAAAATTTAAAAAAGAAAAAAATAAAAAGGACAGAAGCAGTGTCCTAGAATCTAAATTAATGATATATTTTTTTCAGATAATCAAGCCCCAAATCTTCTTTCTTAGCAATGCCAGGAAAGAAGACAAATGTTAGGACACAAGAATAACTAATGAAAAATTGTGGCGACAACATGCCTGCATTTATCACTTTATGTGTGTTACCAACGTGTAGTAAATATCATGGGGATTTCTTTTCCTCTTTTTTACTAATTTTGAATTAACCATCTAAGTCGAAGATAAAATGAACTCTTAAGAAAGGAAGCCAGAAGCTAAACTCTTGTCCTACACCCTTGAAAGGAATTGCCCACACTAAATCCTCAACATGATTTCCTTCACCCAAACCTGTGGACATAGTAAAAAGAAATCACATGACTGATGTCATTAGAAAGTGGGGATCATTTGATGAATGAGAATTATTGCAGCAGAGTGGCCTTCATCTCTCCCTATGTCCCTTTTGATTATGAATAATCAGCATAAGCTTGTTCTTACATTTGATGTGTTAAGATATTGGATGGTGAGTTTAGATTAAATGGCAAAAAAGGATCAGGTGTGATAAAGGTACTTGTATTTTATCATTACTGAATCTTTACTAACATGGTACATATGAGGTAGTCCAAAATAATTTGGTCATACAAAAAATAGCAAGCTCTATGACATTCCATTCCATTATACAATTCTTCATGTTATGTTTCCTTCTAAAATTTTTAGTTCATTTATTTTCTGCTTCAGTTATTTCATTTAGTTTTCATGAGAAATGGCTACATATGATATAATATCACCACTTTTTGATCTATACATTTTATATTAAAGGACTAACACCTGTATGGAAGATGGAGATTCAACTTAATTGTATTGGCATCTCTCAATACATAGCTCAACTCACAAATGTTTGAAAGTTATAATATTAATTCCCCAACTTTCATTGAATGGAATTATTTTTAAAATTAATGTTCACTTCTGTTACATTTGCACATAACTAATTATGTAGTTTTATAAGGCTTGTTGTAAAAATAGCAGAATTTCTATTGTTAGAATCTGTAAACAAGTCAGGATGGTGCCTGGCATTTTGCCAGAGAAATGTTAGAGTCTGTAAACAAGTCTGGATGGCGCCTGGCAAAATGCCAGAGGGAGTGGTTTGTGAAGTAATGCCAGTGAGCCATTAAGTGTGGAGATTCCTTATTGGTTGACTGCTGTATCTAGTTTATGTTAATTAAGATAAGTTGTGTGGAATTTAAAAATACCTCTGTTGTCCTACAGTAAAGGGCTCCCACTCCTGCTGTATCAATCTATACAAGTTGCTTGTCACACACCCCCCCACCCAACCCCCGTTATTTTGCTGCAGCCAGACAGCTGCCCCAGAACGTCTGAAGCTTGGAGGTAAGTGAAATTGCTCACCCCTGAAGGAGAGCAAAAAAAATGGGGGACCATTTCAAAAAAAATGTGTTTTTGTTTTGATTTATTTTGTTTTTTGCAAGTTGCCTGTTCCTAGAACTTTCTCAGGCAAACTGGGGAAAATGGTTGACTCAAGGTTTGAAGTTGTTTGCCCCTGAGGAAAAGAAATTGTTATTATGAGGTTTTGAGATCCTTTGGTGTACAAAAGTAGATTAAAATGCTCTACCTTATGGAGTTTATATTAAAGAGAAAAATATAAATTAAAAAATATGAAATAAGTAAATTTAAAAGAATATTATAAGAATTTAATTATCACATCCACAATAAAAAGGGAAATGGTGATTGTGGAAAAGGTAGAATACAATTCAAATGGAGCACCAGGTACTAGATGACCTCTACATAAAAATTACAACTGAGAAAACATGTGAATAAATTGAAGGATTCATTAAGTAAATATGTTGATGAAATAATTTCAGCAGAGAGCATAATGGGATTGAACTTCTGGCTGAAAATTTAACAAGGGGGAGTAGAAAACAGGCTTCCAGTGGATGGGTTATGGGAGGAAATGAAAAGAGAGGTCATGAAAGGCTCTGAAGACTATTGTGAGAACTTTTAGTTCTGTGGTGAGACCTGGAGACCATTGCAATATATAATGTGTAGAGGAGATAAATTATCAGATTTAAAAAAAAATTCTGGATACTCTGTTTAAGATTGAATGTTAGATTATAAGATCACAACAAATTGGGATGGTGGAAGAATAGGCCAAAGTCAACAGTGAGGATGGTGGGAAGTTCTTGAATCCAGGTGCATTGTAAATGTAAGAAACAGAATTTTCTCTCAGGTTGAATATGAAAAATTAGAAGAGTGTTGTTGAGGTTTGGATATGAGGCTTCCCCCAATTAGCTCCTGTGGTAGACAATAAAGGAATGTTCAGAGGAGAAAATATTTGATTATGAAACTGTAACCTACTCAGTGATTAATCTATTTGATCTATTAATAATTCAGATGGAATACTGGGGTAACTGTAGGTAGGGAGGATGTGGATGGAGGTAGTAGGTCACTGGGGCCCTGAATAATTTGTTGTCCTCTGGTTTCCCTGCCCCTTTCTCCCTCTTCTCTTTCCCTCTCTCTTTTTCCTGACTGTTATGAGCTGAGCAACTTTTCTCTGACAATCCCTCCCACCATGATGTTCTGCCTAATCTCACACCCACAGCAATATAATTGTCTGACCAGGGTCTTAAATTTCTGAAATCAGGAGTCAAACTACACTTCTCCTCCTCTAGGTTGTTCTCATCACGTCTTTTTGTAACAGTAATGAAAATAGCTAGTATCATGGCCACTGTGCTAAACTCCTAGAAAGACAGTTACCATCAAATGTTGTGGGAATGGCACCGAGAACAGCAGATCAAAGTGAGGAGGAAAATTTAGACTTCACCTACAGATATGTTGATTTGAGATGCTAAAGTAGAAACTGATCAAGGTTGAAGCAGAGACAAAGGCCTGTACCACAAATACAATTTTGGTAATGAACATACAGATTTAATCCATAACATTGGAGCATTACTAGGGAAAGCAAAATGGAAGATAAATTTAAAAATCTGAGGATTAAGCCCTGGAGACTCCAACATAAGGAAATCAGGGGGAATATATAGAACAAGGAAAGAGATGGAGATTGAGTTTCCAGAGAGTGAGAGATAATCAAGAAGACTGAGCTGCCCTGGAAGCAGGGGGAAAAGTGTGACAGTGAAGAGTGTTGATTGGGACATATCCTGTTGCTTCTTGGCTAAATTTTTTTTGGATTGATTGATTTATTCTAATTTGTTATACATGATAGCAGACTGAATTTCAATTCAAAGTACACCTTTAGAGCCCAATTTTTCATGTCTCTGGTTGTCCACAAAGTAGAGTCACACCAATTGTGTTTACACACATTTACTTAGAGTAATGATGTCAGTCTCATTCCACCATCTTTCCTGTTCCAATGCCCCCTTTCTTCCTCTCCCTCCCCTTTGCCCTAGCTAAAGTTTCTCCATTCCTCCCCACCCGCATTATGAATCAGCAGCCACATATCAGAGAAAACATTCAGCCTTGGTTTGGGGGGATTGGCTTACTTCACTTAGCATGGTATTTTCCATCTCCATCCATAACATGATATTTTCCAACTCCATCCATTTACCAGAAAATGCCATGATTTATGTTGATAAATTTTTGTGGGTCTCCATTGATTTATCTGTGGCCACCCCCTGGTGCCTTGTCAATCATCCTTTTTTTTTTTTTTTTTTACTATTTGCTTTGAGAACTTACTCACTTTTCCATGTTCTCTTTTCTCTCTTTCTAGAACTTCTATTTTTTTTTGGGGGGGGGAGTGGTGGGGGTTGTCATCTGCAAAACCGAGAACAAGGTATCTGATTTTCTTGTTGCATTCTAATAATTTCCATTTCATTTGGTTTTTGTTTTATTTTATCAGAAATTTTATTTCTGTAATTTTATTTATTAAATTTCCTTTAAATGCAATTTTGTCTTCTGCCTTTTGCTTTTTAATAGCATACATTTGTTATTTTATTAATGCTCTATCTTTTTTTAGTGTTCAAAGCAATCACTTTTTTATTTTATTTTTATTTTTTCATTTTTTATTTACATATGACAACAGAATGCATTACAATTCTTATTAACATATAGAGCACAGTTTTTCATATCTCTGGTTTTATACATAGTATATTCACACAAATTCATTTCTTCATACCATACTTTGGATAATAATTCATCATATACCACCATCATTAATTACCCCATGCCCCCTCCCTTCCCCTCCAACCCCTGTGCCCTATCTAGAGTTTGTCTATTCCTCCCATGCTCCCACACCCTATCTCACTATGAATCAGCCTCCTTATATCAAAGAAAACATTTGGTATTTGGGCTTTTTGGCTAAAAGAGAATAAAATAATGGCATTTGCAGGTAAATGGACAGAGTTAGAGAAGTTAATGCTAAGTGAAGTTAGCCAATCCCCCCAAAACCAATGCAATCACTTTTAAAGTTATCTCTCTGCATAGCATTTGTTCTTTTCCTTCTATTTGTACATTAGTATCAATCTATTGCATACAGGTTTTTGTCTCTTTTTCATGTATATTTTTTAAAGAGAGTTCCTAGTGATCCTGAATTGTTTTCTAATCTTTATAAAGACATGGAATTTTAAAATAAGGTTGCAAATGCTGCACACAGAGTTGAAACTTCTTTTTTTTTCCTTAATCATTATCTGGCTGAGCCATTTCAATGGGGAACCCTTAATGTCAGAATCTTTAGTCGTATCTCTTGAGCTAGTAAGCTCATGTGGAGACCACTTCTCCAGTACCCAGCTTGGAAGAACATTCACCTATTCACCTAGCTGCCTTACTCTCAAACAGCTAATAATGCTGGCAGGGAAAAAGTGTCTATGGATCCCAACATAATATATGGCATATAAACATTTCTCTAAAAATTACCTGTAGTCTTGCAGTATAGGGCTCTCATCAATCTCTTAGAGAATAAAATTTAGTCTTCTGCCATGCTGAAATGAAATTGTCTCCAGGCAGCATGGAATGAGGCAGATGAAGTGTGTGCATAACTTCTATTTAGAAAAACTTTTCAATTAATCTTGCTGTTTTCTTATCAACCTCATTCCCACTTGGAAATTATCCCAGATGTTTCTCAAAGTACATTTCAACAGATTGCTTGCTCCTTTCCACATAGCTGGCTTAATACTGTGTTTTCTCAAGTTGTTTCAGAAGGGTTGTATGAATTTGTGGGGGTTAAAATTCAGTTTGCCCATGATAAGCTTTGATGTTTCATATAACATTTAACATTTTGTACTCTTCTTGAAGTTTCTTTCATTTTTGTCTCCATTTCCACGTTATTCAAATTAGCAACCTTCGAAAATGCATTAACATTTATATCCAATACGAAAACTACAAATTTTGTCATTTTACAAAAAGCATGTTGCCTTAAAATGTCAAAAAAATTTCAGCCTGATTTATATTAACCAGATTCAAAATAAAATTTTTGTGTTTTATTACTTCTTTCATTAAGGATAATTTTGGGTAGTTCACAGATACTTGATGGTAATGTCTTTAGCTATCATAGATTTTTCCGTTCAATGAATTTCATACATCCATATATATAGTTTGGTGTCTTCATGTTTATTCTTTTGTAGGTTGTTTTAGGTGGTTTGTGCTGTTTGTAGAGGCTCTATCTAATGTAGTTTCTGCTAATGGAAATATAATTATAAGTTTTTACCACAGTATCATATTTATAAGAGTTTTGATCATTATATACTTTACATTGAAGCCTATATATCTCTGGAGAGAGCCACCTGGGAGACCTCTGCCATCTTCTTTCATATAAATCCTTAATTTTCTTTCTACAACATGTCTCTTCATTTACTTTTTTTATTAGAACGACATTTTCCTCAAGTGACTTTTTTGGATAAAGGATATAAGCAGACATATTTAGGTGTCTTTTCCTGCCTCAAAAAATTAAACTTAACTGACAAGTCAGTTAAATGTTCTATTTAATAAATTTTGCTGTAAAGTTATTTTCCCTAAGCAATGATAAAGGACATCTTTTCATCAAATGAGATCTGCAAATTTGCTGATTATAGCATTATGGCCGTCTGATATATTTCTATATGATTTTCCATGGTTTTTTTCTTTCTCAAATATTGGAAGTTTGGTAAATATATTCTGCGTTTTTAAAACTCAAAAACATTATCAGAGTATTATTTTTTTATTATTTTAATATTCTTTGTTCTCTGAGATTTTGTGTGTTTGAATAATATATATTTTCAGCTTTAGAATTATTTAAATTACTTAATTTTCTTCAATTTTTTCCAGGGTCTGATAGAACTCTTATTGACACTTTATTTCATCTTTTGATCCTGAATTTATGATGTATCTCTATGAGCATTTTAGCTTGCTTTTCAGTTTAGATTCCAGAAGAGTCATTATGTTTTATTTTCTAAACCTCAGTTTTGGGTATGCAGTATTTTTAAGGATTTTTTTAAAAATTTTTTATCATATTTATAATATTTACTATAGTGTCTATTCCTATTTTTTTATTTCTGTTTATTATCTGCATGAGTCTTTCTCTTTTGATATGAATAGTGGTACTTGACAGAGAACTTCATAGTTGGTGTACCTTTTCTTTGCTATGGTGCATATGTTTATCTCTCTAAGCAACTTATTATTGAGTTACATTCTTATCAGAAGGCCTGAGAATGTATTATGCAGATTGATAAAGTCTGTTTTTTATTAATGGATGACAAGTGTGCTATCACACTAATATTTTCAAAAGTCAAAGAGAGAGAGAGAGAGAGAGAGAGAGAGAGAGAGAGAGAGAGAGATTGAGATTGACTCATTGGGACACCACATCCACACCAGCAGACTTGTTCATGTCCCCTCCCTGTGTATACAGTGCTCATCTTCCTCACTCTATACATGCACACAGATATAGAGAGATCTCTCAGCCAACAGTTGGGCACTTTTTTTTTTCTTGTGATCCTGGGTATTGAACTCTGGGCCTTCTGTACTCATGCATGCTAAGCAAATGCTCTGCTGCTGAGCTGAACTTCAATCCCTTTTTAATTTTTTGTTTTTATTTTTAATTAATTTATTATTTTAGTTAAGTATATAGGACAGGAGAATGCATTTTGATTCATTGTTCACAATTGTAGCACAATTTTTCATTTCTCTGGTTGTACACAATGTAGTGTCACACCATATGTGCAGCATACAGGTACCTAGGATAATGATATCTATCTCATTTCACCATCTTTCCTGCCCCAGTGCACCCTCTCTACCCTCCCTCCCCTTTAGGAATCTTGTTAAGGAAGTTGGGGCCCAATATGATGTGATGAAGATTTGGGCTTACTTTATCCTCTATTAGACACAGAGTCTCTGAACTAATTCCTAGATCCTTGACTCACTTTGAGTTGAGTTTTGTGCAGGGTGAAAGATACGGGTTATTTTCATTTTGCTACTATGAATTTCCAGTTCTCCCAGCACCATTTGCTGAAGAGGCTATCTTTTCTCCTCTGTATGTTTTTAGTCCCTTTGTCTAGTATGACATAAATGTATTCCTGTGGGTTTGTCTCTGTATTCTCTATTCTGTACCATTGGTCTACATTTCTATTTTGGTGCACTACCATGCTGTTTTTGTTACTATAGCTTTGGAGTATAATTTAAGGTCTGGTATTGTGATGCTTCCTGATTCACTCTTTTTGCTAAGGATTGCTTTGGCTATTCTGGGTCTCTTATTTTTACAAATAAATTTCATTATTGTGTTTTCTATTTCTATAAAAAATGATGCTGGAATTTTTATTGGAATCATATTGAATCTGTATAGCACTTGGGTAGTATGGCAATTTTGACAATATTAATTTTGCCTATCCAAGGGAATAGGGGATCTTTCCTTCTTCTAGGGTCTTCTTTAATTTCTTTCTTTACTGTTCTATAGCTTTCATTGTAGAGGTATTTCTCCTTGTTTGTAAGTTGATTCCCTAGTATATTTTTGAGGCTAATGTGAATGGAATAGTTTTCCCAATTTCTCTTTAAGAGAAATCATCACTGATGCATAAAAATGCAACTGAATTAGAAGTATCAGTTTTTTTTTAATTTTATTAATTTTAATTAGTTATATGTGACAGTAGAGTGCATTTCAATTCATATTATACAAGTAGAGCACAATTTTTCATATCTCTGGTTGAACACAGAGTCATACTATTCATGTTTTCATACACATACTTAGGGTAATGATGTCCATCTCATTCCACTGTCTTTCCTACCCTCCTGCTTCCCCCTTCTCCTCCCTCCCCTTTGCCCTATCTAAAGTTTTTCCATTTCTCCCATGTTCTCTCCCAGTATCCCCATGAATTAGCATCCTTATATTAAAGAAGACATTTATCACTTGATTTTTTTGGATTGGCTTACTTAGCTTAGTGTGTATAGTCTCCAATTCCATCCATTTACCTGAAAATGCCATGATTTTATTCACTTTTAATGCTGAGTAAAATTTCATTGTGTATATATACCACATTTTCTTTATCCATTCATCTACTGAAGGGTATCTAAGTTGGATCCATTATTTAACTATTGTGAATTGTGCTGCTATAAATATTGGGTATTGATTTTGTATCCTGCTACTTTGCTGAATTCACTTAATTAATTTGAGAAGTTTTCTGATATAGTTTTTTGGATCCTCTAAGTATTGAATCATGTCATCAGCAAATGATGATAGTTTGAGTTCTTCTTTTTCTATCTGTATCCCTTTAATTTCTTTCATCTGTCTAATTGCTCTGGCCAGGGTTTCAAGAACTACGGTAAATAGAAGTGGTAAAAGAGGACATGCCTGTCTTGTTCCAGTTTTTAGAGGAAATGCTTCCAAGTTTTCTCCAATTAAAATGATTTTGGTATAGTATAGATAGTTTTTTCAATGTTGAGGTATGTTCCTATTATCCCTAGGTTTTTTTTTTTTTTTTTAGTGTGTTGAACATGAAAAGTTGTATTTTGTCAAATGCTTTCTCTGCATCAATTACTATAATCATATGATGCTTGTCTTTAATTCTATTGATGTGATGAAGTATATTTATTGATTTTCATATGTTGAATCAACATTTCATCCCTGGAATGAAACCCACTTAATCATGGGGCACTATTTTTATAATATTTTTGTATGTGATTCACCACAATTTTATTGAGAAATTATGCATAAGTGTTCACCAGGCATATTGGTCTAAAATTTTATTTCCTTGATGAGTTTGCCTGCTTTTGGTATCAGGATGATACTAGCTTCATAGAAAAAAATTGAAAGAATCCCTTCCTTTTCTATTTCATGAAATAATTTGAGGAGTATTGGTATTAATTCTTCTTTGTAGGTTTATAGAACTCAGCTGTGCATCCATCTGGTCCTGGGCTTTTCTTGGTTGGTAGGCTTTTGATGGCATCTTCTATTTCCTTGTTTAAAATTGATCTGTTTAAATTGTGTATGTCCTTTTGATTCAGTTTGGGTTAATCATATACCTCTAGAAATCTGTCAGTATCTTCGAGGATTTCTATTTTACTGGAGTATAAATTTTCAAAATAATTCATCATTGTCTTCTGTATTTCAACAGTGTTTGCCCTGATATTTCCTTTCTCATCACAAATTATAGTAATTTGAGTTTTCTACCTCCTTCTTTTCATTAGAATGACTTTGTTTTGTTTTTGAGACAAAGACTTGCTGAGTTTTTCAGGTTGCCCTCAAATTTGTGATCTTCCTGTCTTAGCTTCTGAGATAACTGGGATTTTAGTGCCACCAACTCTGGCACGCTGTTTTTTCTTTATGATCTTGGGTGTCATCCTTGAAAAAAAGAAGGACACAAAAAAATCACCACGTCACTTAAAAACACCATCTCTGTTCCCCAGTTAGCCGAGTTATGGGAATGATAATAGTAAAACTGAACCAGAATGTCCAGATAAATATTGCTTTGAAGGCCACTGACTTTATTGTACTTGTGATGACGATCAGGGCAACTTGATGCCATCTGTAGAAAGCTGCTCTCTTAAATTCATGCCAAGTTCCTTGAGATGCTGACCATGCAAAGAAACAAAGCAAACTCAGCTAGTAATTTCACTGCCCTGATAGCCTAACTTGTAAAACTATTCTCCTGTGTTACTGGTGTAAATTTGAGAACACTGCAGAGAGTAAGTGCCACTCACCAGTTGACTGCCAGTGGACAAGGTTCCACAAGGGAGAAATGTTCTGCTTTCTGAAGAAGCATGATGAGGGTTGGGGGAATTATTTGTCTATCCTGTAACCACTGTTCTTCCTGGAGTCCTACCATGAGAAATGGAGGCACTACTTGATGACACACCATGAGTCAGATATACTATCCATCCAGTGTGTCAACAATGGATCTTTCCTGTAAATATTTTTTCAATAAACTTTATTTCTCACATATCATTTTTTGATACTCTGGTTTCTCAGATGCATGTCTCACTGTTGTAATGTAACTGGTCTGTGGACTATATATCTTCATGAGTAAATATGCATTGCATTGAACAGAATTCTTTAAGTCCTTTGTGATTATGATTTTTTGATACATTTTTTCTTGAAATTTCATATCATTACTTTTTCTACTTCTGGTAGTTTTCTTCCTTGTTATTAACGTAACATTATTTTGAACTTCTTAAGTATTCAAAGGTAAGAGAAAGCCAGTAGCATTTGTTGCATCTTACTAATAGCAAAGGAATAACCTTCGCTCTTTCAAAAGACAGAAGGTACAGAGATTAGACAATAGCTTTTTTCCAGAAATAATCCCATGATCTGACATTTATTGCCAGGACAGCTGGCATTGTCTAGTTCCTTATGTCAGGAATAATTTAGCATTTATGTGGCACTTTATATTTTCAAAGTGCTCTTCAATCATTAATAAAACATTTCCTTCCACGTTCCTGTCACAGAGGTCAGTATAACTACCAGTAACTAGAACCACTTAATAACAAATGGTGAAAGAGTCTCTAAAATCCTCTTTGTTTCATGATATTAATTTGAAAACACTATGAACCATGCTTGAAAACCTGAACATTTATTAAATCCATTGACTACATTGCACTAAATTTCATGAATTTACAATAAGGGTAGGTTACTCTAAATGACACTGTGAAAAGCTTAAAGAGCAATAACTCCTCTTTTAAAAGCAAGCTGCAGTCAATGAAGTCTAATAATAAATATGTGGCACATATTCTCTGGACTAAGGGCTATTATGTCATTGCAGAGAGAAGAAAATTCTAGAACTTCTATTGTCAGAAATATTTTGCCCAGAACTGAATAATACAACAGAGATTGATCATAGGTAAATATATATATATATATATATATATATATATATATATATATATATATATATATATATGTATTTGATAGAGATTGTTGGTTCTCAAGTAACATGAAGGGAGAAATAAGTCACATTTATAACTAGTTAATGTACAATGCTATGCATTATATTCAGATGTATGTTGACCCTGATATTTGGAGAATATTTATGTTCTTGTTCTCAGGTACCACAAAATACAATTGCTGTTTTTCACAGAAGTAGATCCTTAAGTTTTTGTATTTAATTCACATTAAGACAATATTTTAATATGTTCAGTTAATTAGAATACATATTGAGAACTAATTTCACATGCTGTGTTTTACTCTTCAGGGGGATTATATATGTTATGTGTATACAAGGATTTTGTATTTCTTTTGAGCAAAGTGGATCTATGATAACATGATGGGATTAATTCAGTCGAGTCAGATAAAGGGAGACAGAGAAAGAATAAAGAAAAAGGAGAAGAAACATTCTAAAATTCTTAAATTTAGAAAGTTATGAGATCATAAATAAAGCTGAATGAGTTCAACCTTTGAAAACAGAGAATGTACCAGGAGTCTGGAAGAATTTTTGAACTACTAGGAAAAATTTTAAAGTTCCTTTATGTTTTCTGTGTGTGATGTAGTTGCCTTAGATTCAATGAATTGCTAGTTTATAGTTTGGTTTCATAGTTGCAACCTTTCCTGGGCATATTTTAGGGTCACAATGTTGGTTCCCAGGACTTTGTGATCACCCCTTTTATAGTCACTCCTGTTGGATGTGAACTGGCTCTGTGACTTTCTTTAACTACTAGAATATGACAAAGGTGATGAGATTTTTCATATGTAATTAAATTCGCCAGTCAGTTCTATTTAAGATAATCAAAATGGAGATTACCTTGTGTTGGACTGACTTAGTCAGTTGAGAGCCCTTAAAATAGGAACAGGGACTTCTCTGAGGGGAGATACTGCCTTTGCTAGCTTGATCAAGTAAGCATTCTTGCCAAGAAATCTTCCATCCCAATGACCTGTGAGTGACCTCCAGAAACGTCCAGTGCTTTCTAAGACCCAAAGATGGCCTATACCAAAGGGTCAGCAGAAATCCAGTGTCCTCAGTCACATACTCACTAGTAAATAACTTCTATCAACAACCTGAATCATCTTAGAAGCAGATTCTTCTCTTGTTGAGCCTCTGGTTGTGAATGTTTTTGGGCTGACCTCCTGAATGTAGCCTATTGAGACCATGAGCAGAGCAGCCAGCTACACTGTCTAGACTGACTCCTGACATATGGGAACTGTGAGATAATAAACATGGCATATAAAACCACAAAGTTAGTGATTATCTGTAACACAGCTATAGAAAAACAACACACATATTTTTTAGCAATAAAAATTTGTGCAGGGTGTGTCAGAGTTCTAGAAGTCTGAAGAGCTGAGTTTTAGTCTGATATGTAGCATTTTGATCTATATTAATATACTTACTTTTCTGTTGCAGATTGGTTTCTTAAAAGCAAAATCAAAAATGTTAGTTTAAATGAAATCTTTATGATTATTTACCAGTAAAATTCTATTATGGCTCACTTATTAAATATTCAGAAAATGAGTCTGAATGGCTATTTTCTACAACTTTGAGAGCCACATTAAAACTTGGCACTTATCACTTTTGTTAAATTAACACCATTTACAGATATTGGCAGCATACCTTCAGTATATGATATTGTGCACACTAAAAGAACAATGAATGTATAATTAATGGGAAAAAGTATCATCAAATCTGTTATTCAATTTGTACTTAAAATTTGACAATAATAACTTTGGTTCATCTTTTGGAAAAAATAATTTATTGGCATTTTATATTATTTTAGATTTTTAATGCACTGAATAAGCATTTGAATTTTCTTTAAGTAAAATATAACTATGAAATTTTTTTTTTATTGGTTATTCAAAACATTACAAAGATTGCAGAATCACATCGGTTACACATCCACATTTTTACATAATACCATAATAGTAACTGTTGTATTCTGCTACCTTTCCTATCCTCTACTATCCCCCCTCCCCTCCCCACCATGAAAAATTGAATTCTTGAAAATATATTTGACACAATTGTCAACTATTTTGTGCACTTTTGAAATTGTCCAGAAAAAAAAAATCTGCATTGTGTGGAAGACACAACTGCTTCCCAGTCCTAGAAGTCAAGTCTAACCCTGAAAAGGGAGAGCAATTATCTTCCCTTCTAATGTCAATATCAAGTAATAATATAGTTTAAATTTTAGTAACCAAATCAACAGGGGAGTTTCAGTGTAGAGTATGCACACATCTCATAAATTCACTGGCAAATTTGAAAATGGGTGATGTTGTAAATAATAAACCTACAAGGGTCAGTATCCTATTGAATGGGATGGAGGCCTGTATTTATTCCTGTCAGACTTAATATTTCTATTAATGATCCAGAAAAATAGGTAAAACAGCCCACTAACTACATTTTCACATAAAATTACATTGAAGAAATGTGTGAAGCGAAAAGAGAAATAGTGTAAAACAAATAGACAGTGACAGGATCACAGCAAATCCCTCTACTTGTTGACAGTGTAAAACTCCAATCGTGGAGTTCTTCACACAGCGGCAGCAGAGATGAATGCCAAGGGTGTCGGCCATGATTCCATCACTATGAGCAGAAATAGGGAAAGGCATATGAGAAGGAAATGTCAGACTATGCCAAAAATGACTCATTATCACACAAAAAGATAAAAACACGTACATTTAGGGAGAAACAGAAAGCAACAACATCAGTGTTTTTTTAACATGAAAATAAACTGTGAAGGTTTAGACAATGGGTAAGTAAAAATTAAGTGCCTTGATGGATGGATCTGTTTGGGTGAGAAAGAGAACCACGTGACCTGAATCAGTCACAACATCATTCCTTATGCCATATGTTTTATATAAATAAAACAATGGCAATTTTCACATTATGAATAAAAAACCACTTCTAAAAAGTGTACAGAACATTTGGCATAAAGTATGGTTCTTCTCAAAATAGGGTCTTTCTTGGATTTGTTCCTACACTAGAATTCATGTATTTTACTTTTTTTCTTTGAAAAATTAATAATTGTAATGTATATTTTCCTCTATTCTTCACAGGTACTTACCCAATGAAGCCATACAACAAGCTCTGATCTCTTTCTAATGACACTCCCTCATCCAAGCCCTTTGGTATTCCTCTGAGACAATAGCTTCTCTCTCTCAGGTACTTCAATGTATGAATTGTTGAACAGACTGTGATATGGCTGAAAGCCATCAGCTTTAGAAAGATGGCTATTTGGAATAAGCCAAGTTCTCCATTTGCCCAACTATACATCCTTTGGTAAGTTGCTAAATTTATCCAAACTTCAGCTTCTATAACTAGAAAATAAAAACATTGACACATTAGTCAGTGTAGGGTTGAGACTTAAAAACAATGATCCTAATTGCCAAAGTGTTTAATGTACACCAAAGTAAATAAAACGTGATGACAAATGCATTTCATTGTATCCAGCAAAATCACATAAATGGGAGTAAGTCATCTGGCTGGGCTGTCAATTACTCTTCCAGTATCTAGTACCATTTCATTTTCCTTAACTGCTTCTATCTACCTTCCATTGCTTATATGAGTAAGTCATTTTTATCCTCCACTATTCTCAGGCTCCACAATCATACATCTAAAATTTCTAGAAACACATGAGGTGGATATTAGTCTACCACTCTTGATCCCATGCAAAGAAAAAAAAAGACAAAACTGTATGGGTGAACATTGGCTTTTCTCTGAGCCTCCTATAGGCTCTGAGGTGCTGCTCTCAAAAGGTAGGTGAAATAACAATATCTTCCTTCACTGGTAAGTAACACTCAGTATATTTAAAGTGCTAAGCCAGATTATTTTTTTTTCAGTTTATCAAAAGAAATTTGGGGGGCTGGGGTTGTGGCTCAGTGGTAGAGCACTTGCCTCGCTCGAATGTGTGAGGCACTGGGTTGGATTCTCAGCACCACATATAAATAAAAAATAAAGATCCATTAGCAACTAAAATGAATAAATAAAATAAAATAAAGAAATTTGTATTTTCACTTCTTATAGCTTCACTGATAAGTTCCATCAGAATCTTGAAGAACAAGAACACTAGAAAAGCTTCACTTTATCATCATTGGCTAAAGTACTTCAGTGACTTTTGAAGAGAGGAACAACTTACCTAAAACTCAAAATGAAAGCCTTTCTTTATTAATATTTCAAGAACTTGTCCAAAATTCAATAATTTACATTTCATCTACACAAAATAATACACTTAATACAAATTTATTAACTTTGACCTCTATTTTCAGGTTTCTCAAAATTATATAACTTCTTTATAATATCTTTACAAGAACTACATTTGCCCAAATAAGCTAGTCATGGGCAAAGATAAATGAGCAGATTAATATTTGCAGAATTATTTTACATAACTTACTATTATTATTCCTCAATAAATTTTGGTTCCTATATTGTAGTATCTAGCTTCTGTATATATATTGCTTATATTTAGGCAAATTATTGTGATTTACCAAACAGCACCAATTATTTAGGAAATAATATGAAATATAATTGTTGTCATTAATGACAGCACCATGGTTAGTGGTTGGTTGTAGAATCACAGCAATATTGTTAAAGTTGACAAAGAATGAATTGCCTCAAGAGTATAAAGAGTGTTATAGGAGCCATGGTACTGATATCTAAATATTTTTAATGTAAGGGGCTTTGTGGAGGTTAATACAAATACAATAGAATTCAAATATTTCTTATTATTTGTACTTTGTACTAGTTGTAACAGGAAGGTCAACCACTAGAAAATAATAGTAGTTTCAAAATTGAATGCTTGGCCTCTAAATTGAAATTGCAGTTATTCCACTCCCATAAATCTTATTTTAAACATAAGACTTTACCTATTTCTGTAGTTCTTAAAGTACGTTATTTGGTGCTGGGGTTGTAGCTCAGTGGAAGAGGGCATGCCTAGCACTGGGTTTGATTCTCAGCATCAGATGTGAATAAATTAAAAAAATACATAAAGGTCCATTGTCAAGTAACAAAATTAAAATTTAGAAAAAGTGCATTATTTGTTCAATTGTTTTTGAAATTGCTGAATAATTTAATATTTGTATATGCTAATGAAACAGGAAAATTATTTCCAATCACTTGTACCTTTTAAAATGTGATATAGAAAACATATTAAAGAAATAGAAAAAAATACCTCTAACCATTGTATAGTACTATAAGAAATTAGAGAATACTTTAATGAAATATAGGAACATAAGTGTAAATTATCTTTTTTTTTTTTGCTATTTGACTATGTTAATAATTGCTTTGCCCAATGTTGTTTGATAGTTCAATCCTAATGTATGCATTGAACTCTATGCTTTCAATGCTAACCCTTTCATCTGACATTTTAAAAACAATTTAGCCCATACCCCCAGTGTTAGACCTTGATATTTTCCCCATTAAAGAAAATTTTTTATGTATAAATCAAAATTGAGCATTGTGAGAAATTATGGAATGATTGACAGTAGTATGGCTTTGCTATTTCTTCTTGTTAATTAATCTCACCAGTTAATTTTAATTTTCCATTGATTTTATCAGTCAATGACATCCAACCTAATTCTGGGTGATTTGTCAGGTTCTGAATTATTTCTTCCTGGTGTTTTATGCATACTTGTTTTGTTATTCTCATTTTTCTTAAAAAAAAGCCTCTTTATCCTGATATTCTGCCTCATTATGATGTCTCAATTGTACAGCAACGTGGCATATTTTTATTAATTTCATTTTCTTTGAACACTGTTTTTGTCACTATAAATCAGTTTTCAGAGGCTGTTTGCTATTTTAAAAAGCTAAGCTTATGATAAAATCAATATTTAAGAATTTAAAATAAAATTTTCCAAGGGATAATATGAAACCATTCCTTTTGTAGTTTAAAATTCTTTCCAACCATACTAGGCTAGGTAACATATACAAAAATTTTCAATTTGAAATGACCAGGATGTGATGATTTACAGTAGAATTAAATATTAAACAGAAATATTAAAAATAATATATTCTTCCATAAGAATCACTTCTTCTATGATATGACCTTTCTTTCTTTTTAAATTCTTCTTTCTTTCTTCTGCCAGCTAATCATGTGACCAAAAAGAGTCACATGTTTGTTGTCAGATTCTTTCTTCCATGTATCTGTAAAATCACATGCAGTGGACTGTGGCTTTGCTTTCAAATTAATGTCATTTTCCTGGCGTAACTCCTGGATACAGTGGTGTGGAAAAAAAATAATAAATGGAAATAAATCAAAAAACTAAGTGAAACTAGTCACTAATTGTAATGAATGTGAGTGCATTTTTCTTTACATATTACAACATTTTAAATAAATTCAATGGGATTTCCTTTATGCTTTTTGTATGTGTTAACAAGAAATTATTATTTATTTTTGGAAAAAAAGAAGAAAAACTCAATTAAAAATAAAAACTCATTTTGCATGAGATAAATATTGAATAGTATTATTTAGTATTACAAAGAGGATTCCCAAACCTAAACTCTACTGAGCAAGACAACTTCTTCCACAGATGAGGAGGAGTTACACAACTTAATTAAAGATTTAGTAGATTCCTAGTTTTTCTATAAAAGTTTATGTCATTATTATTTTTATTACCTGGAAAAATGCATTTGTTGAAAAAGTGCCATGTATCGGATATTACATAACAAACTATTTTATGCCATTATATTTCCCATGCCAGAACATTTTATTTTTCTGTTGACACCAGGGATTGAACCCAGGGTTGCTTAAACATTGAGCCACATTCCCAGCCTTTTCTTTTATGTATTTTTTTTGAGACATATCTAAGTTGCTTATGGCTTTGCTAAGTTGTTGAGGCTGGCTTTGAACTTGCATTCCTCCTGCTTTAGTCTCCTGAGATGCTGGGATTACAGATGTGTGCCACAGCACACAGCTTCCTAAAAGAAATGTCTAAAAAATATATTTTAAGTATAGCTGTGTAATAATGAGAAAAAAAGAAGTTCAAAAATATGGAATTTTTCTGAACTTCAAAATCAATTATTTTGAAAAAACATTTGATAAAACGTAATTTATATAATGCACCTAAGCAAATTGCATTAGCAACAATGCAAGCATCATAAGATATAATACTAAGAATAAGAAAAAATTCCAGTATTTTTATTGTAGATAGCTTAGATAAACATTGCAACTCAATTTTTAATCATTTGGCAGGTGTAACCTTAAAAAATTATCAACTCAAATTGAATAATTAAAATTTTAAAAAAGAAAAATAAATAATAAAATTTGATTTTATTCTCAGTATTTTTATAAACAAGAAATTTTGGAAAACAAATTTGATTTATTAATGTCAACCACATAAAGAGAACGATATATTTTGAGTATTTAAGTGACCTAGTATTTGGATAAGGATAATCAGAATGAGTTTATATGATTTTTCATAATTCATTTAGCACTGTGTTGTTTCAAAACATTAGTAATGATTATGTAAAGATAACCTACCAAGGGCCTATTTTAGAAATGAGCATGTTAGAAAAGTCATCAAAGCATATGATTAATTCACCAATGATTTTCATTATAAAAATAATATTTTTAAAAATATTGGCATATTGTGAATAAACTCTGATACAGAGTTTCAATAAATATTTACTAATTATCACATACCATTTTTTAGTCCTCATTTTGGTTTTAAAATTTTACAAAATTTTTCTACTTAAATTAAATTGATGATATGTGCACAAAACACATACACCTGGGCAAGACCAAACAAATATCCAAACAAGGTGTCAAACACCTGCAATTCCACAAATTTGGGAAGCTGAAGCAGGAGGATTGGAAGTTCAAATTCCACCTTAGCAATTTAGTGAGGCCCTAAGCAAGTTTTTGAGACCCTGTCTCAAAAGAAAAAAATAAAAAGGACTTGTGATCTTCCCATGTTACTCAGTGATTAAGAACCTCTGGGTTACATTCCTGATTCCAAAAGAAAAGAAAGAAATTATCACCAAAACACAAAATAAATATCTTAAGAGACACACAATCAGGGGCTGGGGTTGTGGCTCAGTGGTAGAGCGCTCGCCTAACATGCAAGAGGCACTGGGTTTGATCCTCAGCACCACTTAAATATAAAATAAAGATATTGTATCCACTTAAAACTTAAGAATAAATATTTTTTAAAAAGAGAGAAGCACAATCATACTGTATGAAATGTCACTGTCATATAGTTCTCACCTTCAGGATCTCATCCATTCCAACATTCCAACATCTACAGTACTACTGCTGGGATAATCTTCTTTTTATTCTACACATTCTCTTTCACCATAAATCAAATACATAGCAATTACTATCTTTATTTTAACAAGAATTGAATATTATAATCTATAGGTTTTTCATAGTAACAGTCAAATATTCTATACTTTTTTTCCATTTATATATTATTCAGCCCTACAGAGATATTACGATTTAGTCAAAAGATCAAGTACATTTGACCATTTTACCCAGCTATTCCTCTCCTCAGACTATACCTGAAGGACTTAAAAACAGCATACTATAGGGACACAGCCACATTAATGTTTATAGAAGCACAATTCACAATAAACTGTGGAGCCAATCTAGATGTCCCTCAGTGGACGAACGGATAAAAAAAAAAATGTGGCATATATAAACAATGGAATTTTACTCAGCGTTAAAAAAGAACAAAATCATGGCATTTCCAGGTAAATGGATGGCATTGAAGAAGATAATGCTAAGTGAAGTTAGCCAATCCCCCCAAAAGAAATGTCAAATGCCCAATGTTTTCTCTGTTATAAGGAGGCTGACTCATAGGGCAGTTGAGAGGGAAAGCATGGGAGGATTAGGTGAATTCTAGATAGGGAAAAGGGGTGGGAGGGAAAGGGAGAATTAGCAAGAGTTGGAGGGCAGGGGATTAGCAAGGATGGTGGAATGTGATGGACATCATTATACAAAGTACATTTATGAAGACTTGAATTGGGTGTCAACATACTTTATATACAAACTATGATTTGAAAAATTTTGCATATATATGTGCATTAAGAATTGTAATGCCCAAAACAAGGTACACGTATAAAGGGAAAAAAAAAAAGATCTTGTACATCTACACATTTGAAAAAAATTTCATTGTAGACCACAATTTGGCAAACTTCAAGAGACAATCTGGGAAAAGTTTAAATTTTAAATCCATATATATTCTTTTTCAACCAGTAAACTTACCTTTTCGATGGCATGGGAATATCTATACACAATTAAGTCAGCATTACTACTGAAAAACATAATTGTTTACAAACACAGTGATTAGCCTACAAGCTGTAGTTTTCTGAGGATACAATTCAATGCTGCCATGCATTTACATTCTCACCAGCAATGTATAAGTGTGCAGTTTTTCCGAAGTCAGAATAAAAATTTCTAGTTTTAGACTTTCAGATTTCCTTTTGTATTTATTTTCTCCTGTGAGGAATTCAAAATATTTACAGATTGGGTTTTTGTATTTGTCTTCCACATCTGTCAATATTCCTTTAATTCTTAAATAATGCTTTTTATTAGTTATATTTTTCTTTCTTACTATAGAATTTTGTGTAGTATTTCAAATGTTCTTTACAGTGTTTTCAGTATATTTTTTGTTAAAAATTTATCATCATTGTCTTTATTTTTGAGGGGTTTTCCCTTCATCTTTTACATGTGTTGTTTTGTTTCAGTGTTTATTTTCTATAGTCAACTTAACTTCTAATAAATGACTTCTTGTATTTAACTTTTGTGGTGGTCTATCTTAATAAACATGGTTGCTTGTGCAAGAATTTGCATTTATTTGCCTTTTGTTGTTTTGTTTTGTTGTATTATTTAGAGACATGACCTCTCTGATTTGCTCAGGGCCTTGATAAATTGCTGAAACTGACTTTGAGCTCATAATCCTCCTAATTCAGCCTCCCAAGTCATTGGGATTATTACAAGCATGTGCCACCGTACCTGGCTTGTTTGGGTTTTTGAAACTAAAAGTAAGATTGTTTTTAAAGTAGCATATTTCTTTCCCTCCTTGAGAAAATATTCTACTGGGCTCAGCATTTTTCTCATTAATCATTCCTTTGTATTAATTTATAATAATGTCTTTATTATTTTCAAGTAAATTTTTGGTTTAGCATATTAGTTTATTTTTATTATTCACAATTAAACTTATTTTGATGTGAAACAAGTTATTCTGCAAGATTAATTTTCTTTAAAAAACCCAAAGTACGTCTTCTCCTTCACTGTCAATGAATATCTATGTCTTTTAATTATGTTGTCTATGGGAGATTCTTTATTCCTGACTATTCTATGGATATAAAACACACCAAGTCTAAGAGTACTCATATTGATAGACTTCTGTTGCTCCAATTTTTATACCTTCTCTTATAAAAATAATGAAGAGACCCAACTTTTAGGAATTGTGCTTTGGTGAAATTTTCTGAGATTTGCCTCTTAAAGACTATATTTATATTCACCGGTTTTTCATAGTTTCTACATGATGTCAGTGAATTTTGGAAGCCTTTATGTGGGTTCAGGGCCCATGATCAATCAAACATCTGTTTTGTCTAGTAATTCATTCTGAATAATTTAAAATTTTATTTTAAATTCACACACAAACATTCCAGAAGGAATGGGTTACATATTCAATTAGAAGATTATTATCTTCAGTTATTCTTTTTAAAATCCAACCTGAATCTTACCAACACATGTAATTAATAACTATTTTAGACATGTACATAATTGATTTATATGTGGTACTATACAAATCTTGCATATTGCTAAAGTGTTAGAACTTGTCACAAAATATTGACTAGTTTTATGTTTTTCTTTCCTTGATGGGATACCACATTCTTCTTGGAATGTATTGAATCATTAATAACATTTTCAAGGACTAAACAACAACAAAAATAAGTCATCCAAGAATCAGAATTAATAGAAAATAATTTACCTGTGAAGATAGGTATATTAATAGTTGAGTGAAAAGTGAAAACCAGTAAGAACTTTGTCTAAGTTGTATAACCTTGATCACTGCACTTTGACTTGTAATTATTCTTCTAAGGTGACCGTCCTGAACCAAATTTAATTAAGAACTGAGCCCTCATAAAATAGATATTACCTTGATTACTATTCATGGGATGTCAGTACTCATACTCCCACATGCTATTTGTAAGAGAATAATAATCAAAACATATATATATATTCTAAAGCTATAAAGAAGCACAAAGCTGGAAGGCACTGTAAGGTCATTGTGTCTATCTTCTTTTTTATGTGATTGCAATTAAAATATATTAAATGAAAAACATTCGAAAATTTTAGAGGAAAATTTTTATTGTTTAAAATAATATCAAAACAACATACAAAAAACATGTAAGCAAGTAAAAATATTTGTAGGGTATATGTTTTATAACATAATATATTTTCATAATATATTTTCATAATGATCATCTTATTTAACTCATTGAAATTTTCAGTACCCCTAAATTCTGTATGTATCAGAACCATGAAAGTATAACATTTATTAAAAACATAAACTTACCCTGAAATAAAATGCTTCAGTATTTTCTTCTATTCTACTTCTTGAGAATTAGAATTCCCAACAAATTACTTGATGAACTGAATCGGAGGTATAGGTGTAATCCAGTGGTAGAACACTTACCTAGCATGGGAAAGATCCTGGGTTCAATCCCCATCACCATAAAAAATAAATATAGAATGAAATAATTTATTTTACCTCTAGCTGTATTTGTTAATATAATGTTTAGTTTTATTTGATTTCAGTGCTGATGCAAAATCATTTTATACCAGATAAGTTTTATATACATTTAGTCATGCATATTTAAAAAATATTAATTGAGAGCACTAATTATATTCCTGCCCTTGCCCTTTCTTATATATTGAATACAAAATTTTATGTTAAATCTTTTTTTATATGATGAGAAATATTAAATTATTAGGTTGTATATTAAAAATTACCCACTGATTGGATTGAACTTTGACTTTCTTGCAATATCTTGCCTGAATTTGGAATTAGGATAATGTCTGCCTCCTTAAAATAGTTTGGAAGTTTTCCCTCCTCTTCATTTTTTTAGAAGAGTGTGAGAACGACTGAATTGACTGGTGTCAATTCGTTTTTAGTTGTTGATAAATTCACCCATGAAGTCATAGGTTCCGAAATTTTCTTTGTTGGGGAAACTTTATTATGGATTTGTTCAAATCCTGCATTTACTTACTGAGTATAAATTCTATTCCAACTTGTTTTTACATGGTAGGTCCTGTGTTTCTAGGAATTACGTACCTCCTAGGTTATACACTTTGTTGGTAGACAGCTGTTCATACTAGCCTACTTTTTGTTTGTTTGTTTGTTTGTTTGGTATTTTTATTTTTGTGTCATGAATTGTAATATCACTTCTACTACTTCTGATTTTGAGTCTTATTTCTATTATTAAATTTTTCTAGCTAAAGATTTATCAAATTTGTTGGTCTTTTATTAAAAACTAGGTCTTATATTTATTGATGTTTTATTCTTTTTTTCCTGTTCTTTGTTTATTTCTGCTCTAATCACTATTAATTCTTTTTTTTTCTGCCAGCTTTGGGTTTAGATTTTTTTTTCTAGTTCCTAGAGATGTGGAGGTAGGTGGCTTACCTGAGCTGCTTGTTCCTTTTTATTTTATATCACCACCAACTTCTCTCTCAGAACTGCTTTAGTTGCAGCTTGTAAAATATGTAATGTTGTCTTCATTTACATTTGCCTCAAGATATTTGGTTTTGCTTTACTTTTATTTATGAAGTTTTGAGGAGTATTTTGTGCATATATATTTTTTAATTTCACAGTTTTCCTTCTCTGGTGATTTGTGGTGACTGATACTTGTGCACTTGAGAATGGTATTCTGCTGTCATAGCACAGGAAGATTAGGCTGTGTGTCAGATCTATTTGAACTACAGTGTTGTTCAAATCCTGCATTTACTACTGATCTTCTATCCTCATGTTCTTAACATTTAGTGAAAGAAATTAACATGTCTCTTGCTATTATAGTGCTCTTCATGTCTACCTTAAAGTTTGTGATATTTGCTTTATATATTTAAGTACTTTTATGGAGATATATATATATATATATATATATATATATATATATATATATGGAGATATATATAGTCTTTATATCTTCTGTGCAAAAAGACTGATTTCATTATTTAATGTCCTTTGTCTCTTGTGACAGTTTTATCGTTATTTTAAATACTTTAAAATCTATTCTTAAGTATAGTCACCTATGCTATATTTTGTTTACCATTTACTTGTAAAATTGTTTCCCACCATTTTATTGCCAGTCTCTGTGTGTTCTTGAATTTAAAATGAGTTTCTAATATGTAGTATGTATTTGGGTCTTGTCTTTTTGTCAATTAAACTACTCTATGTCTTTAAATTGGGAAGTTTAATCCATTTACATTTACAGAGTTGTTGATAGGAAAATATTTATTATTCTCCTCACTGTTTTCTCTTAAAGTTCTTAACTCTTCTTTCCTCTCTTGCTATCTTCTTTTGTATTTCGTTGATATTTTTATGTGATGTCACCACACCCAGGTGTTATACACTTTGATTCCTTTTTCTTTTTATTTTTTGATGTACCTCTGTAAATATTTTTTTTGTGGTTACCAAAAACTTACAGTATCTTATAGTGGTATATTTCAGGTGATAATAATTTAAGTCCATTCACATACAAAGTATTCTTGATGAATATAGAAGCAAAAATCCTCAACAAAATACTTGCAAATATAATTCCACAGGACACTAAATGGATCATACACCATGAACAAGAGAAACTTATTTCTCATTTCAAAGGATATTTCAATATGTGAAAATAATTCCGATGATACACTACATTTGAATAATAAAGGGCAAAATCATAGGACCTCAATGTGTGTAGAAAATGTAGGTGAAATATGCTACACTTTTTCATGGTAAAACTCTGAACACACTGCCGCAGTCTCTGGCTGGGCACAAATCACGAGTCTCCACACTGCTTGTAGATTCAAACAGCAATTCTTTATTCCCGAACTCACATCGGCCGTCTACAAACACGTTCTGGGGGAATCCACGTTCTCTGCCCAAATCCACTCTCTCCCAAATCCACTCTCTGCCCAAATCCACTCCGCATGGGCTTCTGTCTCCCAAAATATACTGTCTGACCCTAAGAACTCAAGAGGGTACACCCTATTCTAAAGGGGGAACACCCTAATCTCCTATTATGCTAAACTGCCCTATTCTAAAGGGGGAACACCCTAAACACGGATCCTGCCCTGGTCCTTGAGCAAGGTCACCTTTCAGAAGTCCTTCCACTAGACAGCATGGGAGTAAGCTGGCAAGGAATTTGTCATACCTACTTGGCTGATGGCTCCCAGCAACACACCAGATATTGAAAGTGGTACCACAATATAATATAGGCAGCTAAATCAGAGGCCACATAATGACATTTTGATCAGTTATAAACTGCATGCCCAGTGATGGCTTCATAGGTCCTTATCATTTAATGACATTGTAGCCATGCTAGTTTGAATTAATCGAGTCTTTTTTGTTCATACAATGACAGAATCATTTAGTGATACATTTTTTTTCAGAATGCATCCCATCATTAAGTGATTCATTACTGTTTGTAGAAAGCCCAAGGCTAATATCACACCTAACAGGTAAAAACAGAAAACTTTACCTCTAGGATCAAGAACAAGACAAGAATGCCTACCCTCATCAATTTAATTCAACTTAGTACTAGAAAATTTTAGAAAAAGAAACTAGGCAAGAAAATAGCAAATTGTGCCTAAATCACAATTTCCACACATTAGATTATGATGCCTGCAGACAGTGAAAATGTTACTTCTTTCCTTAAGATTTAGGCACAATTTGATTATTTTCTTGCCTAGTTCCTCTTTCTAAAACTTCTAGTACTAAGTTGAATAAAATTACACATGGATAAATGAAACACAATAGAGAGCCTAGAAATAAATTTATTCCTATTCTGTTTAATTTGGACAAGGCTAACAAGAAGACACATTGGGCAAAGATGATATCTTCAACAAATGATACTAAAACTGAATATCCATATGTAAAAAAGAATGCTACCTGATGCTCACTGTATACCACTCATAAATATCAAGATGGTTTACCAATGTAAACCTAATACCTGAAATTCTTACACTCTTGGAAAAAGTTTTTGGCATTGACTTTGGCAATGATTTTATGTATATGACACCATAAGCACAAGCACAAGGACAAAAATGGAAAATCAGGACTATGTCAAATGGGAGAAATTCTGTATAGCAAAGAAAACAATCACCAGAGTGAACAGGTACAATATAGAATAGGAGAAAATATTTGCAAATTATACATCTAGAATTAATTTTGAAAATATATAAAGTATTTATATAACTTATTAAAAACAAAAACAACAAATAGCCTGACCAAAAAATAGGGAAAATTATCAGGTGGGAAAGTATAATGATCCACCTGCAACGGAAAAGTAAAGGTAATTTCTCAAAAAAATTAAAGATGTGAAACACGCTACAGGTATATACATTTACATTATAATATAAAAATAAAGGTAACATGTGATCCTGCGATACCTTTCTGGCAAGGTATTCAAAAAAATATGTATGACCAATTTATTTCTTTCCTTTTGTGAATTGTCTCTTCAAATATTTTGCACATTTTTAAAAAAATGAATACCTTTTTTTGCAATACTTAGTTGATACACACATATTCACACTCTCTGTTAGAGAGGGGAACAATACAAAATAGTTTATACATATACATATACATGCACCATATAAATATTATATATACACACATATATATGTATATATATATATATATATATATATATATATATATATATAATTTGCCTTATTCAAATATTTGATATTCAAATTTTTCACAAATTATGAAACTTGTCATTTTATTTTCATGAAAGTGTTTTTAAAGTGAAAAACAGTCTTTTTTGGAAGAAAATTGCTAATTTTATTCTTTTCCTATACTAAAAGATAACTTTGTGTATCCCAATATGACAAGGCTATTGTGTTTGTTTCCTGTTTTCTTTAAAAATTTAGAATTCCTATTTGTATCTGTGATATATTTTCAATATTGTAAAAACATCCAGATCCTTAATTTTTTAGCACCATGTGTTGAACGTGCTTTCCTCTCTGTACCATAATCCCTACTGCATTTGTTGAAATCAAAGAACTGTATATCAGTGCATTGAATTTTATTCTCTATTCAGTTTACCAGATTGTCTAAGTTTTGCCAATACCATTCAGTCTTGATAATTTTTACTTCAGTGTGAGTGTTCAGATCAGAGAAGTGAAATCCTCCCAATTTATTCAGCTTTTTTCAAAATTGTTTTGGCTATTCTTGATCACTTGTTGCAATTTTAGAGTGAAGTTGAAATTTTATAACAAATTCTTGATGAATGGAATAAAAAGTAACTATAATGCATAAATAATCTATAAATACATACTTAATAAAATATTATTAAATGAAATCAAATAGTTTATTGAAATGATAAAACACTGACCAATTAGTGTTTATCCCAGTTTAGCTAAGATGGTTTAGTATAAAATACAAATATCAGTACTATTATCTCATTAACAGAACAGAAAGCCAATTGTGTATTTATATCATAATTGAAAAAATACATATCAGATAAACTTAAGACTTTTTTGATAAAATTAGCAAATATTTTTAGAGATAAACTCTTTGTTACCTAAAAATTTAAGGCAGAACCCACAAGTAGTACATATGTGAATGTTTTCTCCATAGTAGAAACAAAGAATTTTGCTGATTACATTGCTTTTCAGTACTAATATTTTAAACCCCAAGAGGACTTTATTTAAAAATTGACAATATGACAAAAATTGACAATATGACAATATAACAAAATTCTTGTGAATATTAAATATAATAAGAATAGTCAAAACATTATAAACAATAAGGACTTTCAGAGCTAGAATAGTAAAACTGTTATGTAATATAGTAATAACCATGAAAAAGAATATGTAGCTCTAAACAGATGTGCTCTGCAGATGGTACGTGTGATATTCAACATCCTGGGCATTACAAAGCAATAGGAAGAAGCAGAATTTTCAATAAACCATAATAGCATAATTGGTTATCCATATGGCAAACAAATATGATTAAATCCCCATCTCATTGTTTTATATATGTATTTTAAATGTTTGAATATAGCATACTTAAATGTTCAGAAATGAACAACACAATAAGTTAGATAAAATATAGGCTAATCTTTAAAAGGTGGTTAAGAATTTTTAAACAATTTATTTATTTTTGATTAGCAGTTCTGTATACTTTAAAACAAAGACAAAAGGCATTGGTTGAGAGAAGACTTCTATTAAAATACTAACAAATGGAAAGGAATAAAAACAGCTAACTAATATTATAGTAGGTTAGTATTTAGCATATATGGGAAATTTAGAAAAGTTCATTTACAAATATACAACATCCAATACAAATAAACTGTGTATGATATGTTTTGAAGGCAAATCACAGAATATGAACACCTAATGAAACACAAATATGAAAAAGAATAAAATTTGTTAAATTCAAGGATAAAAATAAATAACCACATCACCCCCATTACTATGAATATGCTTTTATACTCAGTATATAAGTGATCTTCCAAACAGACTATAGAGATATAGAAACCCAGATCACTTCTGTTTTGGGTAACAATTTGGTAACAAAGTGTAGTTTAAATAACAGAACTTAAATAGAGTTACAATTCTAAGTATGTAGCAAAATATGTATACAAACTTTAAATTACTTTAAACCTAAGTTGTTATATAATGATTATTGAGAAAGATTAAATACATCATATTATCTTCTTCATATTTTTAAACTTAGATAAGTAGACTAATATTGACACTCTAAAGCTAGTAAGGATATTCATAAATTTAATAAATAAAGTAACTTTCCCATATGATTAAAAACAACCTCCCCACCAAAAACAAAACAAAACAACAAAAACAAAAACAAGCAAACAAACAAACAAAAAACAGCAGATGATTCTCATGCTTCCAGAGTTCTTCCTTAGGATGGATATTTCTGTCAGGGTCAGTGTAATTTTTTTAAAATTATTGATTCTTTTCAATTAAACCTGACAGTTGTATCTGTTTCGACGTAGTAATTAGAAGCATGAAATATACCATGTTCAAGTTCAAACCCCAGTACTTTTCTTTCCCATTCCTTTTCCCCTTCTCCCTTCCCTCAATTGCTCTTTCTCCATTTACCCACAGATACTTAAAAAATAATAATTTCTGGGGCTGGAGATGTGGCTCAAGTGGTAGCATGCTTGCCTGGCATGTGTGGGGCATTGGGTTTGATCCTCACCAACACATATGTATAAAATAGAAGATATTGTGTCTACCTAAAACTAAAAAAATAAATATTAAAAAATTCTTGTGGATATACTAGTTCTAGTCTAAAGAGTCAGCTCACTGTTCAAAGTGTATCTGGGGGATTATGTCTCGGTGGAGTACTTGCTTAGCATGTGTGTTGCACTGGGTTCAATCCTTAGCACCACATAAAAATAAATAAATAAAAATAAAGGTAAATAAAGGTTTAAAATACATAAATACATAAAGTGTATCTTGAAGCAATACCTGATTTCCTATGTCTTAGTGGCAACAATTTCAGACAATGGTTGCAATCCCAGCTTTGATTTAATGTCTCTGTGCCAAGTTTCTGCAAAGTGAAACTAACAATAGTCGCCACTTTATGGGGTTACTTGAAGGGTTAATTGCATACAAAGAAGTTAAGAAAGGTAAAATCATTATAGATATGCCTGGCATACCCAGAAAAAGTAAAAAGAAATCAATAGTATTCATAGAATTCTGTTCTGGTGTGAACAATATACCCCAAAATTTTGTCTTGAAGTTCTAACCCCCAAAGTCACTCTGTTCAATGATAAGGCCATTAAAGAGATTACCAAGGTAGAAGAATTTTTAAAGAGTAGATTCTAAGACAATAGTTGTCTTGCCACTGACAGAAAAGGGCATCAGTGATGCTCAAGCAGAGAAAGGGCTTTCTGAGCATACCTTTAGAAGACAGCTATCTGCAAAACAAGGAGAGAGGACTCAGAAGATTATCAATCTGCAGATAACCTCATCTTGAACTTGAACCTTTCAGAATTGTGAGAAATAAATATCTGTTTTTTAAGTCACATAGTCTCAGGCATTGCACTATGTCAGTCCTAGCAGACTAATATATAGACTAGTCTCATTCCTGGACTTCTTTTTCTAATGAATGGAGCAGTTCCTATTTTTTTGAATATTCAGTTTGACTTCATCATATGCTTATTAGAAATTAATGCTTATTCTTCTCATAGGTTGAAATCTTTCAATGTTTCTTCAAAGTAAATATGGCAATGATAAAACTCATTATATTTTTCTGGACAAATTATGTTTACTGTGTTTTCAAAATTTAGATCTACTTTAGGTTTGAATAAAAACTTTTATAACCTCTGAATTTCTGTCTCATAGGCAACAAAGCAGCTTCAAGTTATTCTAAGAATATCTCTAGTATAGTATTGACACATGCCCTTCCTTTCTTAAGGTTGAATTAAGTCACTTCAAAAAAGCCTCATAGGAAGCATGTCAGGAAGGAAGATGCATAACAGACTTATGTAAATGGATATAAGTTTTATGTGTTTTTTAATATCAGAGCATATTATCAATATCGGTGGAAATTAGAGTCACAGAGATAGACTGAATATTTGAATACAATGGATTCTTAGAAGAGAGGAGCCTAAAACTCTGCACCATCATTTTACATAGATAATTTATCAACTAATGAGATAAAACAAGACACAATAACATAATTCATCTCATCTCCATGGCCAGCAAAATGTGGAGCAAAAGAAGCCAGACTGAAATGAGCATATGTGTTTATATTTGTATAAATAAAAATATGTGGCTGTTTCTTGCTGTTAAATGTTAGAATAGTAAACACTTGAAAGAGAATCTAGTGTAGATTATGTGATGATTCATGTGAGGGAAACCCAATACACAGTTTAGAATCTCTTTATCTGCTGATGGCTAGAAAGTTGTCTTTCCTTGTGAAATGTCATTGTTTGTGAGTGTCTATGAATGTGTGTATTTACATCACTGTGAATATTTACCAGTAATTGAATTATGTCATTTTTTTGTCGTGATTAGGAATTCTTGGGTCATATGTAGTATTTTGGTTCCATTCAGTAGCACTATTCACACAAAATGATCCTGACTGGTAGAAAAATCAACCCCACCCCCCTTTTTTTTCTTTTTCCCTAATGAGAAAGGGACAAAAACTGCATATAAGAATATAGTTATTAGGGGCTTGGATTGTGGCTCAATGGTAGAGTGTTCAATTCACATGTTCGAAGGTTTGATCTTCAGCACCACATAAAAATAAATAAATAAAATAAAGTTATTGTGTTCAACTACAACTAAAAATAAATATTTAAGAAAAAAAAGAAGAGTTATGAGAGTAACCTCATTGATCCTTGCTTCGCACTCTCCATGACTCTCTTTATTCCTCCCTTTTTTACCCTTCTTTCACTCTTTCAGGGAACATTTATTTTCTACAAAGTGACAGATTTGGGGGGTATCATCTCTCTTTTGCCTTTTTTTAGGAGGCAGATGCTCCATGAAGACTGAACCAAAAGACAAGAAGGTTATAAGGTAGACTTAGAAAATTTGGACATACGTTTTAGGGAGAAAAAAAAAAGAAAAAAAATGCTGCGTAAACTAAGGGAAGAGAAGTTCTGAGAGAGAGCACTGTTCTTTTATTAAAGGAATTAGGCTATTTTCAGTAAAATGAGGGCAGAAATGGAGGAGGAGGAGGTTGTGGAAAATAGGGGAGCGATGCAGTTGGCTGCCAGGATTATGATGGAGAAAATGCTTTCAGGAAGTTAGTTATGAGCTGAAGGTGTTTGTGTGATTCTGGGGTTTCAATTTCATGATCACTTCAGATCAAACGGATGGAACCTGTGTACAAGACAAAAGAAATGGTAAAGGAAATGCTGACAGGCTGAGGGAAAGTAAAGGAGGGTCAATAGTAGCTTTAGTCAGAGGTGGCAGGGGCGGACTGCACAGGATTATTCTTGGGTAGGAAGAACTGGTTCTCTTGTCTGATAAGTTAACAACAATAGGAGCATGAGTTGTATAGAGTGGAATTAGAAAGCTAAAATAGTTTCTATCTTTTGGGAATTTCTAATTTTCATAATGTGTATATTTTATAATATAACATACCAGCATGAATGGGGAAGTAAAAAATAATAATATATTTTTGTTCAGTAAATCTTTAAAAAGTTCATTTTACTTTAAATGTGGTATATCTCAGTAATCCTGACTTTAAAAAGAGAAAATGAATTATATTGACCCTATTATTCTTTGAGTTTCTTCATATAATTTTATTATAAAAATTGTTCAACCTACAGAACAGAAGAGGGTGAAAGTCAAAATAAATTTGTACAGATTAGGAAAAAATATAATTTATGATATCATGAGCAGCCTGTCACCATTTTTCATGATAATCAATAAGTTCATATTGTAGTTCACCATGTGTAGTTCACTAAAAATTAAATGGAGTGGTAGAATATTTTCTTCATCAAAATGATAAATGAACTTCAATGTTACTAATGAATAAATTAATCACATGAGGAAAGCAGGAAAGAGGCCAAGAGATAAAGCTTTAGTACTTGCTCATTAAATTTCAGATATTTTCCTAAAACTGTTTAAAATAGACTTCGTCGTGTATATTACTTCTCATGATCTTGTAAATGATCTCCTTCTTTTGTGATATAAAGAGCTTTAAAATATTGTGTTTTCCAATTTAGGAAAGATCTAAAAACTTTTTTAAACTTAAATCACACATTTCAAAGTTAACTTACATGAATGTAAGTTAAGTAAAAAACTTTGAATAAAAAACTTTAAATTTTAATCTTTTTTTTAAAGAGAGGGAGAGAGGAGAGAGAGAGAGAGAGAGAGAGAGAGAGAGAGAGAGAGAGAGAGAGAGAGAATTTTTAATATTTATTTTTTAGTTATCGGCAGATACAACATCTTTGTTTGTATGCGGTGCTGAGGATTGAACCCGGGCCACAAGCATTCCAGGAGAGCACGCTACCGCTTGAGCCACATCCCCAGCTCCAAAACTTTAAATTTTAAAGCCAGAGAATCAATCAGAATCGCATCATTTTAATTTAGCAATTAAAGCACATTTCTAGTAATATATGTCACCCCAAGTAATATACATTTTGATAAACCTTTATACAATATATTTATTGGTTATGAAGAAGCTTCTATTGACACTTTTAATCTCAATATATTGTTGAGAGACTAGGCGGAGATATGATGGATTGTTTACTTTTCAATGGTTGTACTATCTCAAAGAATTATTTTCTGTTTATGTGTAGTTCAAAGTGTGACTTGATCAGTATTGTTATTTGCATTCTTTGTCTTAGTTAAACATGGGTTCAATTCCCTGTATTAATACAGATTCTGGTAAGAAACATAGTTTCTTTGTTCCATGGGTCAATCTGGAATAGAGAGGTTCCACATCTGAACATTTTTTTTTTTTTTAGTTTAGAGAGGTGGAACTTCTCTTGAAACATGTTTTCATTATAATCACATTGATTTTGTTTATCTTAATCACTTTTTGGGACAACAAACATGGCTCATTTTATCTTCTGGCTTCCAATTCTACCATTTACATGTTAAAAATAATTAGAAATTTTGTCAAGTATATTTTTGATGGCCCTGTTTTATTTATGTATTTATTTTTTAATCAATGTTGAGTGGTAAACTTTTCGGTCTTTGGATTTGATCACCTTCTAACACAATTTTCTATAAAGTGTACATAAATGGAATACCGCTAAAAGCAACAACAAAAAGTTTTGATTTTTTAATTTTAGAAGTATAGTGAATGTTGATATTTTATATTTGTTCTGCCATTTGAAATGAATCCTGGTGGGGAAACATAACTTTTGTATGTAATAAAATTCCTTGGGACAAAATTCACTGGTTTTCTTAATAAGAGAATTCCACCTTGTTACTTCCTACATCATATTGATAAAAATATAATTACTATTTTGCTGAGAGAAAAAGAAACTACTTCTTTGTTTTCATGTGTCAGAAACAAAACCCCTACTCAGCTTAAAGTTAACAATAGTTGGGGAATGAAATTGAGAAAATTATACTGTTCTACTTTGTACATATTTGAAAATTTAACAATAAATCATACCATGATATATGATTTTAATGTACTAACAAAACAACACAAAACAAAATTTTAAAAAGATATACCACTAAAATGTTCTTTGTGACAGAAAAATTGCTTTAGAGGTATTAACTGATGCAATTTGGTATGAAAAACAAGTTTTAATGTAAAAACTAGTAAAGAAATAATATTATTAGATATTTGTATACTTACAACTATGTAAGAATTAATATAAAAGCTATTAGAATGAAAATAATAAAACAAAGTGACAAGATTTACAATTAACAATTAGAAGTAAGTTTTTATAAATAAAATAACAATGATATGTAGTGAACATCAAGACTTACTTTATGACAAACAACTTTTAAAATGTGCCTAGATGTAAAATTAAAAAGAAATATTAAAAACCTTAAAGCACAGTGAATATATCTGATCAAATTGAAAAATATGCCCATGTTATTTACTAGAAAGTTTTAACTTCATAAAAATGTTAATTTCCCCCAAAATAATTCATTAATATAATTCAATTCACATAAAATAGAATTAAATAATATATATTTTTATGCAACTAACATCATTTTTGTTTAAAAAATATGAATAAGCCAAATTAATAAAAAAACTAGATACTAATGCAATGTTAGAAGTGAGCTCTTCTAGATCTTTAAACTTAACTTCTAGGATTAGCTGAATAATATTGAACACATATTGGAAGACCAATACATAACAATTAAAATACCAAGTACAAAAAAAGAATACTAAAATGTGCTGATAAAGGTGGCATCACATAAGATCAAGGAGGATTAACTTTTATGCAAACCGATAACTGTTGGGTTGACTATAGAGCCACATCATATATGTAAGGATAATTCATGAAAATCCTGCCATTTGTAAAAACATGAATGAAAACTGGAGGTCACCATGTTAAAGTCATGCATTTCAGGTACAGAAAGACAGGTACTGTTTGGTCTCTTTCCTATATGGATTCTAAAAAAGCTGATGTCATTGAAGCTGAAAATATATCAGTAGTTACCATGGGATAGGGAAAGTAGGAGGTCTTGGTCAGTACACACTGATTGAGCGAGAAGTCTAGGAGTGCTGATGTACAGTAAGGTGACCTTAGATTAAAATAATAATGTACTATGCATTTCAAAATTGCTGGAGGAAAGGATTTGGAAAGTTTTTACCATAAAGAAAAGGTGAATGTTTGAAGACTATAATGAAAATATAATGTAGTACCCCGTTAATATGTTGTTACAGGTAAAAAATTTAAAAGTTAGAAAAATAAAAAAGATAAAATGTTAAATTTTTACAGATAGATATGTTTAAAATGATTTAAACATTTCATTATATGTACGAGCATTAAAACATCTAATGTTAACCACACACACACACACAAATATATATATAGTTTTAAAGTTTTGTGTATCAATTAAAAATACATTTAATTTTAACAGTCTCCTATTCTGAATAGGAAAAGAAAGACTAAGAAATTTTAGACATATTTTAGAAAGACTAAGAAAATTTAGACACATTTTAGCTTTTTTCCATGTTACAAGGTAATATCAGCAGAGCAGAGGTCATCTATTTAATGTTTGTTTAACCTCCATCTGTTGACTTCCCATATATCAGGATGTATTCGTATCCCTCACCACATGGTGAAGTCTGATTTGGCTTTATAGTCTCTTTTACTGAACTTAATAGGCATATGGTTATTTTAAAGAAATGTCCAAAACACCCCAATTTGAATCAGTCAGATTTGGTTGTTTTTTTTCTCTTTTTCTTTTCTTTCTGGTACTAGGAATTCATCCAAGCAGTACAGCACCATTGAGCTATTCCAAAATTTTGTTGTTATTGTTGTTGTTCAAGTTCGATATAGATCTTAACTTGCCAAAGAAGGTGAACTATAACTGATAATCCTCTTGGCTCAGTATACAAATCACTGTGACTCTAAATGTGTATACACTGTGCCATCATATGGACTAGATTTAACTCTTCTCTCTGTCTCTCTCTGTCTCTCTCTCTCTCTCTCTCTCTCTCTCTCTCTCTCTCTCTCTCCCCCTCTCTGAAAGCTGCAGGTTTTCTGAGGATTAAACCAGATGCCTTAAGCAAGGTGAGCAAGTGGCAAATGATCTCACTCTGAGCTATATCTACAGATCTAGGTTTGGCTCTTAATGGAGGAACTGAAGAAAACAAGGAACATAAAATTCCTTTTGATAAAAATTCATTAATTTTATCCTCCACCATTTTTTTTGCTTAATGCATTTTTCTTTCAGTTCTTAAAAATATTTCTCATTTGACCTATTGTTCACATCCAGATCATTTAGTTAAAACCTAATTTCAAAAAATTGACTTGTCAAATTTTATTACCAATAGCAAATGAATTACTCAAAGTAAAATTGTGGAAAATTTTTTTTAGCAAATTAGAAAACACAACTACATTGAATGTCTTTTCTTCTATAATTGAATCCAAGGAAATAGTATTATGTAAATAACTCCAGAAAGAATAAAAATCCTAATGGGAATCAAAGTCACTCAGTGCAGGGAAATGGATTTGTTATGATGAGAATTATAAACAGGATAAAATACATAAGAAGTGAGTGCAACAGAGAAGATAAAAATCTTCCTGTGACTCAGGAAAGCCAAAATAAAATTGAATTGGTAGGCCCTGGCATGGTAGCACATGCTTGTAATCCCAGCGCCTGGCGAGGATGAGGAAGGAGGATTGCAAGTTCAAAGCCAGCATCAGCAAGGTCCTAAGCAACTTGCAGAGAACGTGTCTCAAAAAAAAATACACACACACACACACACACACACACACACACACATACATGCATACATATATACATATATGGCTGTGGATGTGGCTTAGTGGTTAAATGCCTCAGGTTCAATTCCTGGTACAAAAGAAAAAAAAATGGAAATGTTAGGGTACTTAATTTTGCCTTTCTTCTTTGATTAAGGAGGTGGCCTTGACTTTACAGAGCTTAATAAAGACACAGAATGTGTTCTTTGCAAATACTGACTTAGACAAACATAAACAAAAAATCAGATTGTTATTTTAAAACCTTACTTAAATGGCAACGTAGCACTGTGGTGTTGTAACTGCACCATGAAGTTTTGTCTTCCTTCCAAATCTTGCAGGAATTTGGTATTTGCTAGTTATTCATATCTTCATGCCTTATGGAATTAAAAAGTCAGAGAAATTTAAGCTCTCACTTTACCTATTATTTTCTTCTGCAAAGTCATTTGTTTTTCCAATGAAATTATGCATAAATTAACAGAAATTTCACACAAATTTTGCATACACCCATCTTCCTAATTTAAAAGCCAACACTAAAGGTACTTCTATATTTAAAATTTTTTATTGTGATATTTAGTAGGCAGAAAATAATTTCTATAGTCAAATATAATTATATATTTTTAAACTGAGTTATAAAAATTTCAGTTTATGTTGTCAACACATCTCTGTACACTTCCAAAGTTCCTAATAGATCACAGACATCTATAAAATTCACTGAATATGGGTCAAGAAGAATTTAAAAATAATATTAAGATTAAAGTAAGAGTATTGAATAAGAGTAAAACACACTTTTTTTCCTATGGGGTACACTTTATATAGGAAACTATTTTAAACTTTAACCCTCCTTTAAAATACTTAACAAACCAGAAGCAACTTACAGCAGCATATGTTGATAGAACAGGGTGAAATATTTCAGATATATTTTTCTGGAAATAGCCATGGAGATTTTTAAATCTCCTCCAAAACCCTTGATGAACTCTGGCAGCTCTCATGTGGACAGATTCCAGGTTTGTATTTTTTAAAACAGTATCTATTTTATTCTGGCAGATATAGGTTTTTGGATGAACTTTGATGGTTAAACACAGTATGAAAGCTAAAATAAAATAAAGAAATCATGGTACAAAGAGAGTTGAATAGAAAATGGTGTAACTTGTAAGCATAAAAGAGAGTAAAAATGTACCACTCTCACAACATCCAGACTGTGTCTTCTAGTTTGTCAATGTTAGCCAATAATGCATTGAGGCTTGCATTTTGTGCAGAAAGCTAAAACTTACCTAAAAATATACTGAAGTCTTCAAGAAGGTTAATTATTAATTAATATCCACTCATTAAAATAGACCTATTTTATTCCATAAGAGATCAATGAGGGCTACAGGATTTTAAAAACTGGAAAACTATGTGTGTGTGTTTGCACCTGTGCAAACACATTTCTATTGAATGTGAAAGGAATGTGAAAAGAGTAAAACCATATGTAACATTAGCTAACCTTCATGTTTAGTGCTGCAGTCTGGCAGCAGCAAAATAACCGGGAGGTGATGAACAACTTGTGTGCATTGATACAGCAGGAGTGGGAGCCGTTTATTGTAGGATAGGAGTGGTATATATACATTTCACACAGCTTATCTTAATTAACATAAAATAGATACAGCAGTCAACCAATAAGGAATCTCCACACTTAATGGCTCCCTGGCACCACCTCACAAACCACTCCCCCTGGCAAAATGCCAGGTGCCATCCTGACTTGTTTATAGACTAACAGTTTAGAAGTGAGTTAGTTAATTTTGCTCATATAATGTACAAATATCAGAAAATGTATAGCCTATTTAGCTCTTTCTAAAAAATAAAATTTAGAAATTATTAAAAAATAAATGTTAGGAAAAATAGGAATGAAAATTTTTGGAAAGTGAAACTTGATCCAATGTGATCTTCAATTATGTTCTTCCATGAAGTCAAATATTTTCATCAGGGGAAGATACATATTTTGTATTTTGAAAGTGATTATATTCCTAACATGACTAAACTATAATTTGAAAATGCAAAACTGGAACAAGTGAAAGGCTATTTAGAAGATGAGATAAAAACACACAATAATGTATGGAAAGAAGTATTTAAAGTAATTAAAAACACAGTTCTAAATTTGTGAAGTGTAGATTACCCCAAAATAGTTTGTTCCTATGCTTCTAAGTGAAGTGGTACTTAGTACCATTTAATTACAACTTAAATCTAGAGAGAATATCCCAAGAGTATTTATATGTCCATGCTTCTGATGTCATACGATGATTAAAGGAAGCTTCACGAAATGGTTATGGCACAGGTGGTGTGCTTATGATAGCTCAGGAGCCTCCTATTGGATTAGCTTAAAGTTTTAGATGTTTTGTTATTTATGATGTGACTCATGAAGGGCTAATGGCTTGTTTGTCCTTTTCAAATGTATCAATGATGTTAATTTCACTTCCCAGAGGACACTGAGAGAAGGCTAGTTACCAGGGCACAACCTTACTCAGTATCACTGTGAAGGCAGTGGTTTCTTTCATTAGTATTTTTAATAAATTAGAAATTTGAAATGTTTCTATTGCTCTTTTTTAAGACAGTTAATTTGCACATTCGTAATAATAAACTACCATTTTATTACAGATTTGTCAGAATTGTTTAAAATGCAATGAGCAGTGACCTTCCCTCAGTGGGGCTGGAGATCAATTTTGAAAGCATTTTAATGTCACGTTTATTTTCCTTATAGATTAGATCATTTGGCTAAGGTTTGATTGCAGAATAAGTTCTATTGTTTTTTCTAAAGTAAAATGAAAAGTAACATAGCAAATGACGAAGATGATTCTTTTTTAACCAATCAAGACTCCTGCCAAAATTCACCAAAAAATAAATCTTACTTCTGGAAAGAAGCTAAAATTAGTCCTGCTTCAGAAAATGCAAAGTGAAAGGGCATTTGCATGTAGAAGGTAGTCCTTTTGGATGCAATATCAAAACTCCCAGGAGAAACTCAAGGCCCAGGAAAGAAAATCAGAGAAAATCAAACAGAAGAAAATCTAAACACACACACACACACACACACACACACACACACACCCCAAAAACAAAAACAAAACAAAAAGTCCTAGGCATAAAATCAGGCAGGCAAAAGTTTGAATTAAAAACAAAAGGAAACCTTTCTCAAAAAAATATCTATATAGATTCTTATAAACAAATGCTGTCATATTTGGATTTTGTTTGGACACTTGAAATATTGACATCCAGAAACAGATATTCAATCAGAATACTGAGTTCAACTTTGGTGAATTTAATAAGATTTTATTCTGAAAATAGAACACTGTAGGGGGAATGGAGGACAGTAAATATTTTGGAATGAGATCGACATCATCATCCTAGGTATATGTCTGACTGCATATACAACCAGAGAAATGAAAAGTTGTGCTACAGTTGTGTACAATGAATCAAATGCATTCTGCTGTCATATATAACTAATTAGAATAAATAAATATATTAATTAAAAAATAGAAAACTCGTAGGTTTGCTAAATAAAATGCAAAATGATTAAAAGTCAGATTCTCAAAAAAGAAGCACAATGATCTGAACCCAATATTTTAAAAGCAATTCTGATTCATGTTCTCACATAATTATTATTTGAACAAATACAATTGTACTTAATAACAAATATAAAGATAATAGTGAATTAATACATGCTCACCATATGCCATGTATTTCTCTATGATATCTGATTGCTCTATTTACCTCTTTAAGTCCTTCTGATACTTTAAGAACTCAGTAAAAAAAAAAACACAAATTTTTGTGAAGGAAATAAACTTTGTTTGTAGGGGGAATCTATCACACACATAGAAAATTTATTTATTTTTATTTTTTAAAATACAATTTTATACAAATTAATGAAACTAAACTCTTGACTTAGGATAGATGACCATCAAGTCAAAAGTGGGGCAAAAAAAATCAAAGTATAAATGATGCTTTAAAGAGTGAAGTTACTAAAAACCAAATTAAAAAAAAAAAGTAAAAAATAAACTTGTCTCCATCTAATTAAATAATTATTTTCTAAGCGATTTCAAAGATTTGTTGTTGTCCCTGTTGCCCATTTCTCTTCAAGAAAAACATCATTAAAAAAATAAGCTCTCTGATGGTTTTCAAAAAAATGTTTTTCTGTTTAATTTCAATAGTATTTTAATCTCAGGAAGATTAATTTCTATGAAAACTATAATAATAATAGATTTCAGATATAAAATTATATAATAGAGAAATATTCTCAGAATCTTGAATACTGAAATACTACCAGTTCAGACAATATCCCTTAGCTGACATTCTCAATGGAATTAAACATCAAATTAAGAACAAAAACAGTATGCAAATGCACTGGATTATTAAGAGGTCTTTGACTCCAACTTAATGGTTTAGTGGACTCTAGTTACCAAAGTGAAACTAGTTACTGACTTTAAAGTGATAACTGGAAATTTTTCTTTTTGCTTTTTGTTCTCCTAGCCCTAAGCCTACAGCCAATTAAAGAAGAGAAATTCAGATGGACCAGAATAACAGAATGTGTGAATACAGGGAGGAAAAGTTTACATTTTTTACCATCCACTATGGAATTTCAGACCTTTAACATCTGGCATCATGAAATTTTGGAGCCAACTACTTTTATTTTCTGTAATAGTGATTGTTAAAAAACAAGGGCCCACAAATACTGTGATAGATGATATCTCAATAAATATATTGAAATCACTTTGAACCAAGTTTACGTTCTCAGTGAAACATTTGCAAAACAGTAAAAAAAAGTAAATATGGAAGAGAGTATCAGATAATTATATATAATATTAAGAAACCTTCCCCAAAATGAAACAAATAAATTTTCTATCTTCTTTCAAATAACATCATTTAATTCCTAACTTACCTTCACTACCATTGTCCTTTATTTTATGCTCAGGAAATATTTTGCACATATCCTTTTGATGTACTTTATGCATGTTAATATTAATCTTGTCCCTTTGTAATTCAGATTAGTACCAGATATAACTGAAACTATTAATAAAACCAAGTATTCTGTCTATAGTCATTTTCTAATCACTATATACTTAATCTAGCTCTAATTATTAGTGGCACTTATTTCCCTATCAAACATAATTTTTCATTTTTTCTATAAAATGAAATAGCCTTTTTATATTTAATTTCAATTGTCAATTGCTTTATTTGCCTTATCATCTTACAAGAAATGTATTACCAGGAAGACAACATAGACATAAAGATGGGTAAAAAACTGTAAAACATTCTGTGATTTTAAATATATTTTGCTTTTGAACTCAAACCTCAAATTATACCAATGATAAACCCACTACAAAAGATTTAAATGGATTTTTCTTTGCCACTCAATGTAGTTCATACTATAATAAACTAAATATTGCTCCCCTGTTTGCTATTATTCAGAGAAACAAGTTCAAAACCAGAAAAAAAAACATTTATTCAGCAAAGTACATTGTCATAAATAATGGAACATATTTGGTAGTTTAGTATTTAACTATATAGACCCATAAAAATATTTTAACCTACACAGAAGATTCTACAAATGCTCTTTGCTGAAACGTATTTTCACTTATTATCATTGCCACTTTCTTAAGTGCCACTGGAAGATGAATTATTTCTCATGTATTGTCAGATGAATAATTCTATATGATAAGGGAAAAATCACACCTAACATATCACATACAGATTATTGTCGTTAGAATTTCTCTAGACATAAATAGAATCATGATCTATTTATTATAAGGTAAAAATACATCTTTATATACTCTATCGCCATCTAGCTCACTGTCTAGGTATTTACTTCTATACATACACATATATATGAGTATATATGTATTTTGTTTGTATGTACAGAAATTTGTTACATATTCCAAAAAGCACGCCATTAATAAATACCACATATTATAAAAATCAAGATTTATGTTATATACATATTCAAGTAGAACTACCTTTGCAGCTGGTTCTTATTAAATTTAATTTTAATCATAATTCACTTTTTAATCAGTAAAACACATATTTTCATTTCTTCAGAGGAAACAGACAAAGTCCTTTAAAATTGACAACATTAATGATATATTGGGTTTTCCCATTTTACAAATAGTATTCACCACGACTTTGGACTGAAGTTGCTTCACAAAATCTTGAAGGAAAACATAAATGTTTTTAACTTTCATAATCAAAAGAATCTCAACAATATTTTTGGCTGCTTTCCTGAAAAGTCAAATATGTACATACTTACATAGTAATTTTCGAAACTAAAGAATTTTCACATTTTTAAAAGTTTCATATATGCTATGTTTCTTGGGGCCATCAAACAACACACACACACACACACACACACACACACACATACAAATAACATGCAGATGCACTTAAGCTACTGAAAACTGCTCACTTGTGCTGGGGTTGTAGCTCAGTGATAAAGCGCTTGGCTAGCATATGTAAATTGTTGGTATTGATTCTTAGCATTACATATAAATTAATAAAATAAAGATCCATTAACAGCTAAAAAAATAAAGTAAAATAAATGAGTAACTGCTCACAAGCCATGACGCAAATCATGACATGTGGTAAGTCCACATTTAAGCAGAAAAAAAGCATACTGCACCCCAGTGGACATGCAAAACTGCATGAATATTAAAAAAAATACATATATGTGCACAATCAAACTGAATCTTAGCTTAAGATTTGATGTACACATTTTTCCAGTAAAATTTGAACAATTTTGTTAATAAACTAATACCAGTTTTAGATTTATAGAATTTTTGTGATAGAATGAAATTATTGCACATACCCAGTCTCCACTATTATTAAAATCATCTAGATCAGTATGGTGCAAATATCACAACTAATATCAATATATTATTATTAGCTGAAGTTCATAACTTTCTTAGATTTCCTCTAATGTTATTTCTCTGTTTCAGGATACAACCTTATATTTAGACTCATCTTGGTTATGACATTTTCTCAGATGTTGCTAATTTTAATGACTTTGGCAATCTTCAGTATAGCTATTCCTTTTGACATTATACTCTTCAATTGATTTTTTAAAATATTTTTCTCATGATTTTAATGGGCTTGGGGAAGTAAGACCCAAGAGTATCCCATTGTATCAAGGGTACATATTCTCAATAAAATGTGACTTTTGATGCCAATTTTGAGGTCAAGTCTCTCTCTTTTTTTCTTTTCCATGCCATACTGTTCTACTTTGAAGCAATTCACTTTGATAAGCACATGCATAAGCAATGAGGAGCTGTGTTCTATCGCCTTACAGTCAGCACATTGACAGAAATGGTTTTAAAGTCTTCTGCATGGTAAATAAATATATTTTCCTTATTCAAACCTTTCTTTATATCAACATGGATTTTTTGATATTTAGTCAATTCGTGGATATCTACTTACAACCAATAAGCTAATGCTACTTTACTGTCTTGCTCAAATTTTTCCAGCACTTTGAATCTTGCATCACTTTCATGTATTCTCATCGTTGTGTGTGTGTGTGTGTGTGTGTGAGAGAGAGAGAGAGACAGATGGGGGGGGGGCATACAGATTCTGTGAGGAAGTGTCTGTGCTCATCTTACACTCGTTCTTCTTCATTTCCAGAATCAGACATTTCTCCAAACAACCAAGTGTCATTTGAGGGAAACTTCTATTATAAACCAAATTTTGGCACTTTGTATGATTGCCGCTGCTGGGATTTTGTTCATTTGAACTATTTTTAATTATATAGACACAAGTATCCCATGTACATTGGACAGATAAATATAAATTTACTGACTAATGCAAATATAATTACTTTCAACAGATTGCACTTTACATAGTGTCAAAGTAAGCCAACTTTGGAGCACTCCTCAGGAAAATAATGAGAAAAATAGTTTTGGATATATTTCTAGTAAACGTACAATTTTCCATGTACATTTTCATGTGTGTTGATTGTTATATACCCCTCATTATAGATTTTGGGTTAATATTTTGCCTGAATTCAAACCCCATTTCTTTATATATCAAAAATACATTGGTTATTTTACTTTATAAATAACTTATATAAGGATAATAATAAATATAAGTGTAAATGTAATTTTATATTATAAATTATAATTCAGTCTTTGGCATTTGTTAAGAATTTGTCAACAATCAATAATGCTGACAATTATGTTAAAAGTTGTATGCGTCTATAAAGAGCACAAAACTTGGGGTTTTTCTTTCATCATCAACACCCTGTATTGTAGCTAAACACCTTCAAGCTTCTCCTTCTATCTTCCTAGGCCAATCCCTGATTATGGCTTAAGAAAAGGAAGTCAAACACACTGATTAATATGAATTCACTTCTGAATAATTCTCTGTAATCTTGGATTTTATTCTAATCTTTGTTCTTTGCTTTTTTCACCCTCTGTGCCTTAAAATAAGAGTTTTGTAATTCTTCATTTCTTAATTGTTAATGGCAGGAATAACAGCATGCTGAAATACAATACTCTATCAGGAAATATAAAACTAATAGCACTACCTCAAATCATTACTAATACAAGCCATACATACATTTATCCATTCCAGTATACCATTAGGGGAGATTTTTCAGTGTTACCTAACATGGCACCAGGCTTTATTACCACTGTTACCAAAGGGATTTAATATGGACATCATATTCTCATCTTGCCAGAAAAAGTATAAGCACGTCAACTATATATAGTCAGGACTTTATTAGAAAAGGAGTGATCTACTGAGGTTGGAGTACAAAATTGTTTTCTATTCTTGATTCTGCCATTAAGTTGCCACTCAACCTTGGAGAAAATCACTATGTTCCTCTCAACTTCAATTTTCTCATTTCTAAAAGTAGGATAATGCTCATCCTGGGATGAAGTTTGATGACATTTAAGATGACTGCATAAGGAACACCTTAAATAGAACAGCAGATTCAGGTATTCACTGTGAACTGTGCCCCCACACCACAGTGAAACTTGCAATCCTACAGTTTTTAATACCTAGCTTCTCTTCTATTTTAGATTAATTTTCATATCAATACATGAAGTACTTATGAATACAAGTAATATTTTCTCAAGTTCACTAATACTATGTGAAACTAAGAGAATAAAAAAAAGTTTACTAAGTAAAGACAAAAATATTATTTGAATTTTTTTTCAATAATTTATCTTAGAAAATTTAAATAATATGATAAAAATTTATGTGTAACAATAACAAAAACAAAGTGAGTATCTTATAATTTTATCTCTTAAAAAGAGATAGTAACTTAAATTGACACAGAACAAATGACCAGAATTTTTACTCAGACCTTTTGAAATGTATAAATGGCTATGCCTAACCATGCCTCTCTTACTGCAAATTTATACCAAATGAATAGAATAATAATTGTGGTTCCTTCAGTATATTGACAAATTATAAAGACAAGCAAGAAGAACTCTGAAGATAGATTTCTGATTTTTTTTTCTATTTCTGAGAGCAAAGGCATATTTCTGTGAGTTAGAAATAATTTGAACTTCATCAACACATTTCCAAATTTTGTAACAATTGAGGATAAAATTTGGACAAGCACCAATAATATTCTAATATTAATTTACTGAATACAAATGTTAGAAGCAGAGCAGTCCTACATTGTGTGAAAAGAAATACCATCTACAGGTCATTAGCTCAAGCTTTCATTAAATGCTGCAAGATGACCCTGCTGGATGCAATACAGATCCAAGAGAGTTTACTCTACTATATTTGAATGTATGCACTATAGATTTGAAGAAGTTTAGTCAGTGTTTTTGCCTGGATGTTTGAGGTTTAGATAAATTCTGTCTGGGACTGTTTTTCCTTTCACTATTGAGTCAATTTGGATATAAGGAGGGGAATGTGAAACAATTCAGGCCAATATTTAGCTAGAGTTAAGGGGAAATTTTTACACTTTTAACATTCATTAAATTATGTAGTACTTATGATTGGAGGTAATGGAGAAAATTATAGTCTTATTTGTGACTCAGTTTTTTTTTTTTTAATTTTCAGTAATATGTACTGTTTTTAATCATATAATAGAGTGATCACTCCAGGATGAATGCAGGAGGCAGTAAATTCAGAAAGCAATATTGTGAGCCATTATTAGGAAAGACTGAGAACTCCAAAAGGAATACACTGAAATTTAATTCATCTCTTGAGTCTCACACCATGTTAACTTTAATGTGTTATAACATTTTAATGATAGTAAATGAAGATGATATTAGTTGTGGGTTTATTATTAGATCCCTTATATACTTAATTTTTTGGTTTCTTTTTCATGATAAAATAATTTTGTCAAATGCCACTTTTTTATTTATTGCAATAATCTTGATTTGTATGCTTCATTCTGTTAATGTGCTACATCACAATTATTGATATTTATAGGCTGAAGAATTCTTGCATCCTAAGAATCAACTCATCACATTATAGTGTATGAGCCTTACACATGCTGTTAAATTAGGTTTGCTAGTATTTTGTTGAATTTATTTACTTTTTTGTAGTGAAGATTGAACTCAGGGACGCTTTACCACTAAGCCACATTCCCAGCTGTATTTTGTATTTTATTAGAGATGAACTCATACTGAGTTGCTTAGCACCTCGCTGTTGCTGAGGCTGGCTTTGAGCTTGTGATCCTTCTTCCTCAGACTCCAGAAATGCTGGGATGACAGCATGCACCACTGTGCCCAGCAGAGTTTTTTGCATCTAGGTTTATCAAAGATATTGGTGTGTGAGAGTGTGTGTGTGTTTTCTCTTATAGGATCTGTACCTGGTTTTTGTGTCAAGGCAATGCTGGCCTCATTAATAAAATGTGAGATCTTCATTCCTCTTCATATTTTGTTGTTGTTGTTGTTGTTGTTGTTATTTTTGGAAGAGTTTGAGATTGTTGACATTATTTCTTCTTTAAGTGTTTAGTAGAACTTACCCATGAAGACATAAAATCCTGGAATTGTTATTGGAAGATTTATTGATTACTGCCTCAATCTCCTTTTTCAATATTGGTCTCCTTGGCTTTTCTGTGCATACATATTCAGCTTGGCAGAATAATCAAACAAGCCATGCCAGCACAGGGTCAACCAGTTGCCAGGGTATATCTGGTGGGCCTGAGGCTTGTGTCCTCAGCAAATTCAGCTGCTTACTTAACTCTCTTCTTCCACATGGAGGTTATTTCTCTGCATCCTGTGCTGAATGGGTTTGGAAGAGACATGATACAAATAATTTAAAGCTATAGGAAACTATCATATTTACTAAATTATTATTTTATTTCTATGTTCCACTCATGTGATACAATTTCTCACTTGATTCCTTAGTTTTTGTGAGTGTATTTTTATGCATGGAAGATGGTATCAAATTGGTATCTCTATGAGGAAGCAAATACTACACTCATACCCTCTTAATGTTTGTTCTCATTGCTCTAAAACTTGTATAAGGGCTACTTAAATCAAAGTTTCTGTTGATCTTTAAATTTTTAGACATGACAAAGTTTTGTCTTGGTTTAAGTGTTATAAGAATAGACTAAAACACTTATTAAAAGATATGTTTTCGGAAAGGTAGGAATGCAAAATTTATGAGATAAAAGAGTAACTACATCAAATGATGTGATGCACATGTTAGAAAAGTTTAAAGAATGAAAATAAATAAACCTGAGAGTAAATGCTTGCATGGTACAAGTTTAAAGACATTAGTAAGATTTCTTTGTTTTCTAATCACTTCAAAAATTATGAACTTTAAAGTGCATTGAAAGGCTCTGATTTTTTTTGGTAGGTCAACACTAACAACCACAATAAAAAATGTGTGTGTGTATGTGTGTGTGTGGGGGGGGTAAACTCCCTCAGAATTTATCACAACTGACCAGCAAAAGATTCAAACAGCTCCAGTTGGCAGTCCCTGGAGATGTTCCAAGAGGTATTAATGTTATGAACATAGCTGTGCCTTGTGGTTTCACTTGATGTATATTGTATTCCTTTCCATTGAGTTAAGCAAATGACTCTACAGTATGAAAAGATAGCTACAGTCATAACTTGAGATAAAGACAGAATAATGACAGAGAGAGACAAGAGAAAATTAGAGACTTATGTACAGAAAGGGGGAGATAGGAAAGCCTGAGAGGGTTTCATGCTGCCATGTCTAGTACCATAGCCATTAATGGCACTTCAATAAACTAAAATTGAATTTTAGAAAAGTCAGCCTCTTAGCAATTATTAAAATAACATAAAATGAGGGAGGAAATCATTTTAACAAACTTGCCAGCCACATTTACAGTGCACAGTAGTCACACATGCATAGTTGCTAGCTTATTCAACAATGAAAGCTATCTATGTTTTTGTTGCAGAAAGGTCTCAAACAGAGAGTGAATACAGAAAGACACAGAGAAACAAACAACCCATGGGCATCGGATAATCAGAGGCCCAAATTGAATAATAAAAGAAAAAGAGAGAATACAAAAAATGCTTCCAAAATTTTATTTTATATCTTTAAGAAAACAATTAGAACAGAATATAGGGATAATTGGTGTAGGAAAAGTATGAGGCTCAAGATAATGTGAGTGGTTTGTACCTTTAGAAAAAGCATACTATTAGCCCAGTGTGCATAATATCCACTCTTTATGTAACTAATGACCAAAAAGAGGGTTGAAAGAATTACAATCTAAGTCTGCAGGTTTTTATTGCTTCCAGTTAACTTTTTAAAAGCACACATGATTTTAAAATTTCAGATTTTCTTAGCCTTCTTCTCTTCGTTTGTAAATGAAATGCAACTATTGCCTTATTAAGGCAGAAAGCAATGGGTGGTGTGAAAAAGAAAGAGAGCATGAGAAAACCATAGCCGAGATAAAAAAGTTTAAATCTTTCTGTGAAATTTTTGGAATAACTTGAAGTTCTAATCTTTTTAACTTTTTCCTTTTTTTTACCAAAAGGTGGAATGTGAATATTATAAGCAGTACAGGTTATTTTTATATTTAAAAAAATTCAAGTGTTAAGACAGTTATAGAAATAAAGGACAATCATTTCCTTGGAAGAAGTGCAGATTCTGTATGAATGGGCTGCACAGTGGAAAAAATGAGGTAGGTAAAAAGACAACATTTCCTCTGCAACAGGCACCTTCCTGTTTCACTCTATTTTCCCTCTTTGCTTGTAATCAGCTCTAAATGTCAATTATATTCCCAAATATGATAGAACAAACTTCTGGATTCTGACATGTATCTTAAGGGTCTTCTAGATTGCTCTGCTTAGGTTGATGATTTGAAAACTTGCCACATTATTTTCTTCGTATATAGCTGCTTTTCTTGTCTGTTCCTATTAATGATAGCTTCCTCTAGTCATTTCTCTAATTGGGATCAGTGCCTCTCACTGCTGTACCCATGTCCACAGAAATTTATGGTGGTGGGATTATCAGCAGTTCCATTTCAATATTCAGCATCTTGTTCAGTATCACCTTCTGAACTGCCTGTGTCCCCTAGTAGGCAAGCTACCTGAAGTATAGAATTTCTTAGTGAATTACTTTTTCCATTTCCATTCCTCACACAGTTCTTGGCATAAAAGCTTACTTAGATCATTCTCTGATTGACTGACAGAAATCAGTCTAAGTAAATACTACAAAAGCACATTTAATAAATACTTGATATATGTTAAACACTAGTGAACACATTAGTTACATAAATTGTGACTAAGCATCTGTAATCTTTTGAGTTATCCATTATTAACCCCATATGATAAGTGGTAGCACATATAAGATAATGTTAGCTCCTCTAGTCATTTCTCTAATTGGGATCAGTGCCTCTCATTGCTGTGTCCACGTCCACAGAAATTTATGATCGTGAATAAATTGCCTAAAGTAATACAAGTGTGAAAAAACAAGTTTTTCAAAGATACTGTCATTGGAATTATTGAAAAGGCTTTTCAATTTTAAAAAAAAAATCTTCACACACTATACAAAAGAATAAATTCTTATAATTTGGCTTGTCACACATCTTTCTCTATTATAAATGGTAAGGAATAGAAAAAAGTGAAATAAAATATCCTATTTAATGTGCATATAATAAATAAATTAACAAATGTCCACACACATAATTATAGTGATTTAGTGATAAAAATGAACTTATTTGTTTAGAGATAAATGATAACACAATATTTGTCCCCAGTGTGATGGTGGTATTGGAGTAAATTTTTTTAAGCTGTGGACTATTGTAAAGTAATTAAATTGGGTGTACACCACCCCTGGAAGGGATTAATGCAACTATGGTGGGCTGGATTAGCTCAGGATACTATGAGTTGCTGCAGGAAAGCCTGGAACCTTTCTGAAATCTTCTTCTCAGTGGGCTGCTCATTCTCAATTGTGCTCCTGCAACCATGAGGCCATTTACCATGAGGTCCTGGTCATACCTACACAAATGTCAGCAGTGTACTCTTGAGCATCTGGAACTGGGAGTTAAATAAACTTGTTTTCTTTATAAATTATTTACATTCAGGTAATCTGTGATAGCAACAGAAAATAGACCAAGGAAATTGAAATCATGAAAGTCTAGATATTTAGAAAGTTAAAGCAGAATACAGAAAAACAGAAATTATATAAGAACAATAGAGTAACATTTTTTCATGTGGAATCTTTAAAAGTGACACTTGAAAGCAGAAATGATTCATCATAACCAAATTCAATAATAGAAAAAGAAATTATATTGATTTTGTTGTTGTTGTTACCATGGATTGAACCTAGGGGCACTTAACCATTAAGCCACATCCCCAGCCATTTTTTGTACTTTATTTAGAGACAAGGTCAAGCAGAGTTGCTTAAGACCTTACTTGGTTGCTGAGGCTGGCTTTGAATCCAAGATTGCCCTGCCTTGACCTCCCAGGCTGCTGGGATTATAGTTGTGCACCTAGGTTAAATTGTTTCCACAAACAGATCTAGGGTTAGAATTTTTGAGAATTAAATGGACTGATATTCCACATAATGAAAATCATAAATGTGGTCTACTTCAAGCCTTAGTTATCATGAAATTCAAATAACTTAAAATAAAGTTTTGTGTTTCAAGATCATATAAATATACCTAATTTTCTTAGTAACAACTGTAATGTTCATAGCAGAATGTCCTTTCGGTAGTTTTTATTTAATGTTTTTTCTTTTTTTTTATCGATATCATATTCAGTATATAGAAAATGTTTAACAAAATTTGATTGTTCACACTATCATCTATTGTTTAACCCCAGTTTATTGAATATGAATTTTTAATCCATGAATGTTCTAGGACTTTAAAAATAAAGAAGGTCAAAAATAAAGGAGGTGAAACCACAAAGGGAACACCTTGTGGAAAGCATCTGGATGTAAGTCACAGGAAACAGCTGAATTGTTACATGAGTACAGGTGAGCTCTACTTCAACCTGCTTACAATACAAAGTGGTAGGAGTAGGTCTGGGGCCTGGACAGGGAAAAAGAGACAAGCAGGAAGTTTAAGAGGAGGAGAGCATGAGACAGACTGCTGAGATATTTTCCCCTGGTCCTGCCCTTTACTTGAGTAAGGCATTTAACTTTCTCCTCACTCTGATTCCTCATCTTGACAAGGTGGATACAAATAGTACTTTGCTAATTTCTTTTTCGAGAATTATATGGGTTAATGTATGTAGAAATACCTAGAAATATTCTAGCATATCCTGAACACTCAATGTTGTTGCTATTGCAATTTGTGTGTGATATGATCCTCATGATCATAATGCAGTTTGCTTACTGAAGACACACAGTGTAATTCAGGATTAGCATTGAGATACTTCACTGTTTTCCTTCGCTTCAATAAGACCATAATCTAGAATAAAATAATCCTGGGGGAAATAAATGTAATGTACAAATATACAAGGGAGTCTTAGGTCAAAAACATATGCAATTATAACCTATTATAATCAGATTAAATGACACATCAATGCACAAAATTAACAGTGTAGATTTTAAAAACTTTGAGAGTTCAATAGACTGATATTTTTATAATCATGAAATTACATTTTACCCAAGTATTTTGCCAAAGAAGAACTAGTTCTCATTTTATTTCTAAGAAAGGATACCACAGAAGTGTACCTGGGTATTGATATAACCTCTACAATCTGGTTTTTCTACTGTCATCATAGCAAGATATCAAAACCCCACAATATTGTCTTTGTTTAAAATTTATTTAGTGCTACTGATATGCAGTTTACATCACAGTATTGGGTAGTAGTCCAATTAGATAAAAGACTGTGACAGCACCAGTTAAACACATTTTTAAAACAATAAATTAAGTCACTCTGAAGCAAAGATGCAAAGCAATTTGGAAATAGTTATTTGATGTCTTAAGTACTCTGTCAGTAACCAACACATTCCATCTTGTTTATCTACTGAATACATCAAAGTGAACTGGTACCTTCTAAAACTAATTTTTTTCAGATCCAGTATTATTCATTTTTTCCACTGAGGAGTTTGTTTGTTGTAATAACTTGTTTAGTACAGATACAGTGTTGCCACATCTGAGATTTTGGATTATTCCAGGTGTGCAACTGCTCTATAAAACACTAACAGCCCAGGGAATTGCAGGAACTTCTGAAAAAAAACAATTTGAATTATTCAGCCTGAAAATGTTCTTGCATATCAGGCAAGTAGATTTTGGCAAAAGGAACCAAGAGGATTATGTACTATATTTACATGTATTTGAATGCAGGCAAACTGGGAACTTTCCATACTATTCATATTATAATGAAATGTTTGCTCCCCAAAGACAGTAGGGAAAGCTGTCACCACCCACTCTTTAATGCACTTTGCTTCATGCAGGTAACTTCATTTTTTTTTGATACTAGACACACAACTCCCAGTCATCCCTTATGGAGTTCAACCCTGGGGAATGTGAAGAAAACAAGAAACTTGTGCTTTTGCTTTAAAAAATTAACTATTTTTATTTTGCATGTATCTTCCAGGTTTTCGTTTGTTTACAAACACAGACATGAATATTTGTGCACAGCTGATTTACCATTCTTTTAAGAGAGATAATTATTCCTAGATCAACAGCTTGTAAGGACTAAGGGAACTGCATATAAATATGCTTTTAAATAGGTAAAGCAAATAACATAATATTTAAGAGAAAAAAGAATTAAAAGTAAAAACTTTTAATGAAGATGATAAAATGTAGATATTCATATATAGAGCATCCTATAGAATCCTTATCAAAATCACTGCTTTCTCACATATATATTTTCCTTTACTCTCAAAAACATCACAATTTACCTAACCAAACAATAACATTTAAACTTTGGAAAAATAAGTGATTTCTTAATTGTTTTATTTATTTTAGTTCTGTTAAATATTTCTAGAAAATCATAAAAAATATTCTACTAATATACACCATTTGTAAAATTTAGAGTGCTGATACCTAGTCAGCCAATAAGACAGTTTTATACTAAAAAGTTCTAAGGAAACAGAAAAGGAATCTCATAATGATAACAGGAATAGTAGAATAACAAATTATGTTTATGTAACTCTTGGTCATTTTTTTTTCTGAAAACTATTTTTCCACATGAGATTCTAGGAACTCTCCTTTTATTTTCATTTTAACTTCATGTTTAACTCTGGGGCTCTCCATATTAGAATAGATTCACATCATTTTTTATTCATAAGTTATTAATCCAGAGATGAGAATCTAACACAGTATATACAAATAAATACTTCTTCACATAATGAATTAACACTTTCAGATTCCACCTGTGATTTGTGTTCTCTAATACAATGGACACTTCAAGCTTGGAATTATGGATATTGGCTATTTTCTAATATGGGAATCTGAAAAAGGAAGAAACTGTTATTTGACTGCAGAGAAAAGGTATTATGTATGTGAAAGAATGGTTAATAACAGAAAGAGTTTGAGAGAAATAAAATCTCTTTGGTTTAGAAGTTTTAATTTCCTGAATTATTTAGAATACTAAACTTTACTCATTTTATTTTTATTTTTTTGGTACCGGAGATTAAAACCAGAGGTGCTTAACCATTAAGCCACATCTCCAGCTCTTTTAATTTTTTGAGACAGGGTCTCACTAAGTTACTTTGGGCCTCACTAAGTTGCTGAGGTTAGCTTTGAGTTTGGGATTTACTTTCCTCAGCCTCCTGAGTCTCTGGGATTACAGGTGTGCACCACCATGTCCAGCAACTTTACTCATTTTAAATTATATATTGAGTTGACATCTTGTTACCTATTTTAGAAGAGTTCTTAAAAGCACATTAAACTGTTTTTCAAAGTTTCAGAGAAAAAATAACAGTGCTAAAGGCATAAAAAGTGGTACAATGGATTAACATAATTTATACAGATATTTTATTTGGAATAAATCAATATATTATACTAGACAAAAAAAATGATGCCTTTCCAGTGTCTGTAACCATTGATCTCTTAAAGGTGTGATTATGTAGTAGTCACACTTTTGTTCCAAAACCATGTCCTAAATTTGTGGATCCTTTACTATAGGACCCTGACTGGTAACATTTTAAGTGACAGAATAGGCTGTGAATTAAGACACACATAAAGCATTACATCACAAGAAGCTGCAAAACACTGGATAGAAATATAATACAGTCAAAAGTCTAGAATGACAAAATGATGCTGATATTCTATAGACAAGTAGCGGTGGAGCTGACAATTAAGGATTGGTAACATTATTATCATAAACCAACAGAAAAAGTGAATGCTAAATGGGTGTAGAAAATCAGAGTTGGAATTTTGGTAACCTTGTCTTTTGGAGATATGAATGCAGAGGAAGTTACTAACCAGGCACAGGTTGAAATAAAATTACAGAAATATTGATGGTTTTGCTTTTGTTTTGCCATTGTATATTTTCTTCTCTTCCTTGGATATTGCCAAATATTTAAAATTCACTTATCTATTTTTATTCTTTTGACAGTACTGGGAACTGTACGGAGAGCCTGGCATATGCTAGGCAAGAGATGAATAACTCAGCTATATTCCCAGCTGAAATTCACTTCAGATAAACTCAACCAACCAAGTATTCTTCAGCTGACTCCATCAAAGTATTGCTTGTGTATCCATTGCACTTCAATACCTCACTTCTCTGAAATTTTCTGGTTTCTTTCAATTCCAATAATTTTATCACATTTAACATGAAGTTAATTTAGATGTAATATGGTAGATAAATACTTATATTTTTCCTGTATTGTTGAATGCATATGTGTTAATTAATCTAATTTAAATTCATTCCACACACTTATTCATTTATTTAGCCTATTTATTTGAAAATTTCTATTTTTTCTCTCTTAATATTTAGTTCCTTATAAAAGTATATTTATTTTTCTTAATTGTTATATCTGATTGTAATAAACATTTTATTGCATAAAATTTTATTTTGGAGTGCATAAGCAGGTAAAAATTATTTTTAATGGCGGAGTATTAAAATCTTGTAAAAATATCTTAAGTTTGGAAGACCAATTCACTGTTTATAGAACTTATCATTAACAATTACTTTTTATTCTGCTTTAGTGATATAATTCCATTTTCCCCTTGATTCAATAGATTCAGCTGATAAGTTGCCTGCCAATTTTACTGATTCTTTATTAAAAAGCCTGCTTTTTAATGTGGTATTTTTTTTAAAAAGTTATTATTTTAATTCAAAATATTTATCCTAATGTTAATGCATGATATTTTATTTATTTTTTTTCTGCTTGTTTTTTACAAAGTCTTTAAAATGTATGTTTTGGTATGGTATTCAAAAAAGTGAAGATTGAAAATATCTTCTGTTAATGCCTCTACGAAATTTCACAAACTCTTTCTTTTTATTTTCTGAGATAGGTTACATGCAGGTTAATCATTTCCACGGCATTGCAGTTATTATAATATTTCTTTGGTTTCTTTACTCTTATTCTCTGTTTGACTTTTAATATTTTGTACTAGTAGACTTAACTACTGTTTGGATTGAAAATAAGAAATCTGATAAATTTGAGTAGACACTCACCCAATGAAGAAACAGCAATGAAGACAAAGTAGAACAGAAAGGAAAAAGGGAGTAAGAAAGAAAAGCAGAACAAACCATTTTGAGTATGCTACAATATCAAATACCCTAGCCTATATTCAACTAGTTTCCAAGAGTAACAGTAATTAGAATATGAAGGCGAAGATATTTGAAGACATAAAGAATGGGGCCAGGAGCGATGGCACATACCTGTGATTCCAGCAGCTCTGGAGGTTTAGACAAAAGGATCGAGAGTTCAAAGCCAACCCTCAGAAAATTAAAGTTCTAAGCAACTCATTGAGATACTGTGTCTAAATAAAATAAAAAATAGGGCTGGGGATGTGGCTCAGTGGTCCATTGCTCTTGAGTTCAATTCCTGGTACCCAATTTAAAAAAAAAGAAACAAAATGAATATAATATCTTAAAAGAGAAAAAGATATTAATTATATATCCAAGAAATTCAAGAAAACCTTAAGTAAATGATATAAAAATGAAATCTTACTTAGCATGTTCCAACTGAATTGTTTACCCCCCCCCCCAGGATGTAAAATCTTAAGTGGCAAGGGGAAAGTAATTATTGCATCAAAGAAAATAACACAGAGAATGACTAATGACTTATGAGCACCAAAAAAAAAAAAAAATGTAAGCTACAATTTTACATTCAATAAAAGAATGTTTTAAGATTTAACCGGTTTATGTTTTATTCAGGAAAATTCATTACAAAAAATGGTAAAAGGTGTTTGTTTGTTTGTTTTTCAGTTGAAGAGAAAAGCTGATTGATAGAAAGCTAAACTTACACTAGGTAATAAATTACTCCAAGAAAGGACTGTACCAAGGAAAATATAAAATGTTATTTTTGTATTTATATTTTGTATTTACAGTTTAAAAAAAAGAAAGATGTTGAACCCCATGAACAAGGAAGTACACATTATATGTTGGATATAAGAAACATATAAATACAAAGTCAAGTTGAAAATAAAATATTTGAAAAATAATATATTATGCAATAATGATAAGTAGGCTAGAAACCTTTATTAATATCCAATGAGGCAAATTTAAAGTAACTTTATTAGTAGAGTAACAACATTTTACTACACTTTTCTTTGATTGGACAAAATCCAGAACATTAACCACATCAAATGCTGGTGGGGATTTGGAGCAACTGAAAATCTTACCCATGGCGTGTGGGAATATAAAATGGTGTAGCTACTTTGAAACACAGTTTGTCCATTTCTCTAAAATTGAGCATAATCTTTCCATATGATCTAGCAGTCACACTCCTTGAGTACATTTCCTGACACAGGTTTGTTCACAGCACACTTGATTCTTTTATGGACAATGATTTTTGTTTTCTATCTAATCTTGCAATCTTATTTTTTACCCTAAAGAATTACATTTGAAATGACTTTAGTACAATTCTTCTTGTGATAAATTTTATGCTATTTCATATGGCATGAAAATATGTGTTTGTTTTCAGTTGAAATAATATTAAGTGTAGGGAGAAATCCAAGATGGTGGGCTAGAGGGAGGCTGTATTCTGTGTCACTCTGAGACCTGGAATTCAAGTAATGGGATTATAGTTTCTCTGAGTTATTAGAGGACTCCCAACATTTGCTCCTACACATGAATCCTGGCTGCCATGCTGCATAGGTCCCCAGGCCTCAGCATCAGCCCAGGACTCCTGTACTCTAGCCCACCAGGGCATGCTGCTGCCTGCCCCCTGTGGATTCTCATCTTCCAATGTGAAGTTTCCCTGGATGCCTCTATTTTGGGACACTACAATGACTGCTATAGTCCCCTACATGCTATAGCCTGCACCTGGGAACAATGGACAGAGTCTAGAGACAGACACCAGTCACAATGCTGCATCTCTGAACACCACCTGTCCCCATCTGACTCCACATCTCTTCTCTGAAAGCAGCTGCCTCCATCTTGGGGAAACTTTGTCAACATCTTTAGCTGGGGTAACTCCCAGTTTGGGACTCCTGCTGGAGACTAAAAGCAACATCAATGTACATATAGTTCCCAGCTCCCCAACACCCGCTAACCTTTCACAGTGCTAGCAGCTATGTGAACTGTTGGTAGCTTGCAAAGCCTGGTCCTGAATTGCCCAATACAAAACAGCTTTTTAAGGCAGGTATTCAGCCCCCAAAGCACAGCCCTCTGGAGACAGAGGTCCTGCTTGGGAAGTAGAAAGGGAAGTGGTAAGTGAGATACAGTTTAGAAAATAATTTAGAGCACACGAATAAATTGTGAGGTCAACATGTGATATAAGGAGATAAAACCAGGCGCATATCACAGAAGCAGGCCCACAAAGAGATCCTTGGGGTGCAGTCTCCCATCGGGGACTGGCAAGTATTATATCCCAACTCCAGGACCTCTGTCACTAAGGCCAACCCTCTCACCCTGATAACCATCACAATCCCCAGGGTAAAGATACAGCAAACAACAGACAACCCCACCTATTGGATGAGAAGGGAAGCAGAAAGATACTGAAATCCAACAAAATACAATCCTTGTATTTTTCCTTTGGGATTTTTTTATTTTTTCTTTTCTTTTCTCTGTCTCTCTCTTCTCCGACCCTCATATCCCTCACATTTATGAAACTAAGTACCTTTCATGAATTATACTATGTAGGACTGGGATGTTTGAATAGTATATTACATTTATGTTGTGTATTCTGTTATCTCCTATTTTTATATTTTTAATTTTTTAAAATTTTTGTTCGTTTTCTGTCCTCTCTCTATTGTCTTCCCACTTACTTGTCTCCTCAAAATTACTTTCTCCCTTTTTTCTTGCTACTAGACAGCTTCTGTAGATTCCTCTTTCATGCTTTCTAAGATCTAATTACATTATATCCTCACCTCTGACCTTCTTAACAAATCATAATACACCCAATCCCTGGTTCTTTCTTGATCCACCATCAGAAACTGTAGACCCTTTTGAAAACTTATTGTTCATATTGTAGATAATAATTGAACTTACCATTTCTGTATATTGTGACACAATTGTAAACACCTTAATAGCAGTTGTTTGGTTTCAGGCTGTATATTGTTTGTATTTGGATCTGTTAATATTATCTCCCCCTTAAAGGAGAGGTATTGGAAACCTGCAGGGACACTAAAAGCTTATAGGGTAAAACTGTAATTACTTGGACCTATAAGGGAAGACACACAAACAATATAAAAAAAGGAAATAAAAATGCCCCCAAACAGAGATACCACATTATTACAATTCATGGACAGCACAGCAGAAGAACTGACAGAGAAGGGGTTCAGAATGTACATAATTAAAAGGTTATGTGAATTAAAGGATGATATAAGAGAGCAAATACAGGCTACAAAGTATCATTTTGATAATGAGCTACATAATCAAATACAGGAAACAAAAGATTACTTCAATAAAAGATAGAGGTTCTTGGAAAAAACCAGAAATCCTTATAATAAAGAAAACAATAAAACAAATTAAAAACTCAATAAAAATCACCATCAACAGACTACATTGCATGGAAGACAGAACCCCAAACAATGAAGACTAAATATACAATCTTGAAAATAAAGTTGAACACACAAGGAGGATGGTAAAAAACAATAAGCAAAACATTTAAGAATTATGGATAACATAGAAAGACCAAATTTAAGAATTATTGGGATAGACGAAGGCATAGAGTTATAACCAAAGGAATGAACAGTCTATTCAAGAAAATAGCATCAGAATATTTTCCAAACATGAAGAATGAATTATGAAATTAATATGAGAGGCTAATAGAACACCTATAGAACAAAATCATTACAGATCTACACCAAGAAACATTATAATGAAAATGCCTAGCATAAATAATAAGAGGAGAAGTGTAAAAACCACAAGAGAAAGGAATCATATTACATATGGAGAAACCAATTAGAACCTCTGCAGATTTTTCAACCCAGACCTTGAAAGCTAGAAGATCCTGAAATAACATATGCCAAGCTCTGAAAGAAAATGGACAAAAACCAAGAATCTTATATCACCAAAAGTAAGATTTAGATTTTATGATGAAATAAGATCTCCATGATAAACAATAGTTAAAAGAATTTAAAATGAGAAAGCCTGCACTACAGAACATCCTCTGCAAAGTATTGCATGGTGAGAAAATGGGAAAAAATATGAAAATGAGCAAAAGGAGGTATTACACAAAAGGAAATAAACAATAAAAGGGGAAAACAAGTAAAGTTAAATTACAAAAATAAAGAAAAATGACCAGGAATACAAAGCGTGCCTCAATAATAACCCTGAATGTTAAAGGCTTAAAAACACCAATCAAAAGACATAGACTGAAAATTGGATTAAGAAAAAAAAAAGGCCTAACACTATGGGGCCTTCAAGAGCTTCATGTAATAGGAAAACACATCCACAGACTGAAGGTGAAACTTGGAAGAAACATACCACTCACATGGTCTGTGAAAACAAGCAGGGATTTTCATCCTCACATTAAATAAAGTAGACTTCAAGGCAAAGTTAATGAAAAGGCATGAAGAAGGCTATTAGATACTACTTAAGGGAACCATACACCAAGAAGACATAACAATTATAAATATATATGCCCAAAATGAACTATGTATGTTCATCAAAGAACAACAACAACAACAAACCTCTTTTCAAGTTCAAGAGTCAAATAGAGCACAACACAATAATTCTGGGTTATTTTTATCCATCTCTTTCACCACTTCATAGGTGTTCCAAACAAAAACTAAACAAACAAACTATAGAACTCAATAATAATAACTAAGACTTAACAGACAATATAGAATATTTCATCCTTTAACAAGAATATATTCTTTATTCTCAGAAGCACATAGATCCTTCTCTAAAAGACACCATGTGTTATGCAACACAGCAGCACTTGGCAAATACAAAAAAGAAGAGGTACTATCTTGAATTCTATCAGATACTAATGGAATAAAATTAGAAATTAATGATTAAAAAAATAGAAGCAACTGTACCACTAAGTAATACTCTATTGAGTGAATAATGAATTGCAAAAGACATCAAAGAGGAGATTAAAAAATTCTTAGAGGTAAATGAGAACACTGAAAAACATATGAAAATCTTTGGGACACTATAAAGACAGTACTAAGAGTTCATTTCATGAAGTTCATTCCTTAAAATAAGAAAAATTCAACAAATAAATGTCCTAACATTGCATGTTAAAACCCTAGAAAAAGAAGAACAAATCAACACCAAAAATAGTAGAAGATGGAAAACAATTAAAATCAGAGCTGAAATCAATGAAATTGAAAAAAAAAATCGCTGAAAAAACACAAAGTTAGTTATTTGAAAAATAAATAAAATTTATATACCCTTAGCCATGATAATGAAGGGAAGGAGAGAAAAACCTCAAATTATAAAATCTGTCCAGAAAAAGGAAATACTACAATGGACATTACAGAAATACAGAAGATAATTATAAATTATTTTTGAAAATTTGTATTCCAATAAAATAGAAAATATTGAAGGCATCAACAAATATTTAGATTCATTTAATTTGCCCAAACTGAATCACTATGATAAACACATGTTCAACAGATCGATATCAAACAATGAAATAAAAGACACCATCAGAAGCCTAGCAACCAAGAAAAGTCAGGAACCAGATGGATACAAGGCTGAGTTTGACAAGACTTTTAAAGAAGAACTAATGCCATTAAACCTCAAATTATTTCATGAAATAGAAAAAGAGGGAACATATCCTACTCCTTTCATGAGCCCAATATCACCCTAATTACAAAACCAGACAAAGACACATCAAGGAAAAAAAACTTCAGACTAATATATTGAATGAACATGGATGCAAGAATTCTCAATAAAATTCTGCCAAATCAAATACAAAAATTTTTAAAATGATAGTTCACCACAATCAAGTGGGGTTCTTCCCAGAGGTGCAAAGTTGGTTCAACATATGGAAATCAATAAATGTAATTCATCACATAAATAGAATTAAAGATAAGAATCATATAATCATCTCAATAGATGCAGAATGACATTAAAGAAAATATAGCATCCCTTTATGTTCAAAACACTAGAAAAAATAGGAATAATAGAAACATATCTCAACATTGTAAAAGCTATCTATGCTAAGCCCAAGGCCAACATTATTCTAAGTGGAGAAAAATTGAAAGAATTCTCTCTAAAAACTGGAACAAGGCAGGGTTGCCCTCTTTTACCAATTCTATTTAGTATAGGACTTGAAACTCGAACCAAAGCAATTAGACAGATGAAAGAAATTAAAGGGATACAGATATAATAAGAAAAACTCAAATTATCACTATTTGCCAGTGACATGATTCTATACCTAGAAGATCCAACAAATTCCACCATAAAACTTCTAGAACTACCAAATGAATTTAGCAATGTAGGAGGATATAAAATCAACACCCATGAATCAAATGCATTTCTGTATATCAGTGACAAATCCTCTGAATGAGAAACTAGAAAAACTATCCCATTACAATAGCCTTAAAAAAAGAGGTGAAAGACCTCTATAAAGAAAACTAGAGAATTCTGGAGGAAGGAATTAAAGAAGACCTTAAAGATAAAAAAGATCTCCCTTGTTCTTGAATAGGCAGATTACCATACTACCAAAGGCCCTATACAAATTTAATGAAATTCCAATCAAAATCCCAGTAACATTCCTCATAGAAATAGAAAAAGCAGTCATGAAATTCATCTGAAAAAATAAGAGACCCAGAATAGCCAAAGCAATTCTTAGCAAGAAGTGTGAAGCAGATGGAATCACTGTACCAAACCTAAAACAATTCTACAGAGCAATAGTAAGAAAAATGGCATGCAATTGGCACCAAAATAGACATTCAGACCAATGGTACAGAATAGCATATACAGAGACAAACCCACATAAATACAATTATCTCATAATATACAAAGCTGCAACAAAAATATATTGGAGAAAAGATAAACTTATCAACAAATGGTGTTAGGAAAACTGGAAATTCATATGCAGCAAAATGAAATTAAGCCTCTATTTCTCACAGTGCTCAAAACTCAACTCAAAGTGGATCAAGTATCTAGGAATTAGACCAGAGACCCAGTACCTCATAGAGGAAAAAGTAGGCCCAAATTTTCATCATGTCAGATTTGGTCCTGATTTCCTTAACAAGACTCCTATAAACACAAGAGATAAAATCAAGAATCAATAAATGAGATTGATTCAAACTGAAAAGCTTCTTCTCAGCAAAATAAATAATCAGTGAGTGAAAAGAGAGCCTATAGAATGGGAGCAAAGTTTTACCACACATATATCCGATATAGCACTAATCTTTAGGATATATAAAGAACTCAAAAATCTTAATACCAAATAAATAAATAACCCAATCAATAAATGGGCCAAGGAATTGAACAGACACTTCTCAGAAGATGATATATAATTAGTGAATAAATATATGAAAAAATGTTCAACATCTCTAACAAATAGAGAAATGCAAATCAAATCTACTCTAAGATTTCATCTCACTCTAGTCAGAATGGCAGCTATTAAGAATACAAACAACAATAAATGTTGATGAGAATGTGGCAAAAAAGGCATACTCATACATTGCTGGTGGGACTGCACATTGGAAAAACCAATATGAAAAGCATTATGAAGATTTCTTGGAATACTTGTGATGGAACCATCATTGTATTCACCTGTTCAACTTCTTGGTTTATACCCAAGGACTTAAAAACAGCATGCCACTCTTACGCAGCCACATCAATGTTTATAACAACAGGATTCACAATAACTAAATTGAGGAACCAACCTAGATGCCGTGCAATAGACTAATGGATAAAGAAACTGTGGTGTATATACACAGTGGAATATTACTTAGAATTAAAAGAGACTCAAATTATGGCATTTGTAGGTAAATGGATAGAATTGGAGAATATCATGCTAAGTGTGAAGTAAGCCACTCCCCCCAAATCAAAGGCTTAATGTGTTCTCTGATATGAGTATGCTGATTCATAATGGGGATGGGGGTGGGGATTGGAGGAATAGGGAATCTTTAGATAGGGCAAATTGGAGAGAGGGAAAGGGAGGGGGCCTCCAGTTAGGAAAGATGGCAGAATGAGATAGACATCATTACCCTGAATGTATGTACGAAGAAACAAATGGTGTGACTCTACTTTGTGTACAATCAGAAATATGGATAAGTGTGCTCTATGTGTAAACTATTAATTGATGTGCATTCTTCTGTCATATATAACAAATTAAAATAAATAAATAAATTTAAAATTTAAAAAATATATTAGGTATAGAATTCTATGCTTTGATATATAGTGAAGAAAGGGAATAGGAGAAAGGAAGCCCCAGACCAAGATCCAGAGGAGAAGATATGAAAGAGTTTGTATAGAAAGTTTCAATCTGCAGAACTGCTCTGATAAAATATTGATGAGATTGATGGAAGCCCCAAGAAAGGGCTGGGCCATAAGAGAATTCACAGGCAGGAGAACATCATCTCAAGCGTTCCGATAATGTTCAATCCTCAGCTGGGAGTTGTCTGGGAGCAGGGTACCTTTGACCAAGTGTCCTGGTAGACCCTCATCAGCTGGAAATTATCAACTGACATTACTTTTTTGCAATGGAGGTTATTTCTCAAAAAGAGTTTTGAGTAATATACTTCCCTGGCTATCACAGAAAGGAAGTTCCTTAACTCCATATATAATATCTTAGATAAGTATACAAGTAATATCACACTTGTAATAAAACTTTGGATGTTATGCCTCTAAACTCAGGTATGAAATAAAAACTGTATTCACTTTTTATATTTAACAATAGATTTTAAGTTAAATATTCTTCATATATATTTCCCTTGTATGTCCTGTGTTTATATCCATTTTAATGGTATATCTTCTGAAAGGAATTTTGTATTTTCTGTGCATAGATGGCATATTACGTCTTATTCTTTTGATAGATAGAATGTTCTATTATATCTTTAGTTTTTCTACTAGCTTAGTGTTCACTACTCTAAATAAACACTGAAAGACTTCTGTAATACATAAAAAATAGCTATATTTAGTTCAAAGTTTTGGAAATTGGAAGTACATGATGGAATGGCCTCAATTTCTCATTCTCTGATGACAGCCTCATGGTGGATGGTTTCATGATGGAGTGTGTGCAAGAGGGACAGACAAGGGAGACAGGAAGCAAGCAAGGAGGGAGGGTTCAGGCTGGCTCTTTTAAAACAGTCTTCTTGCAATAACTAATCAGCATTCCTTCAGCACTACACTCTGCTGCAGCCAGGCTGGCTGGGCAAAATAACCGCTGGAGGTGATGAACAACTTGTATACCTTGATACAGCAGGAGTAGGAGCCATTTATTGTAAGACAACAGAGATATTTATACATTCCACACAGCTTATCTTAATTAACATAAACTAGATACAGCAGTCAACCAATAAGGAATCTCTACACTTAATGGCTGGATGGCGTTACTTCACAAACCACTCCCCCTGGCATTTTGCCAGGCGCCATCCAGACTTTTTTACAGACCCTAACATTTCTCTGGCAAAATGCCAGGCGCCATCCTGACTTGTTTACCGACTCTAACAACATTCATCTCTTCCAAGGTCAGGAGTGACAATAACATCCCAACAGGCTCTACTTCTTAAATGTTCCAGCACTTCTCATATGGTGAACAGACAAAAAGCATATCTAAATCATAGCAAGGGTATCAACTAACATGTGTTCTCCCTGAGTACACTGATTCTCTCAAATTTTCTTTTTTTTCAGATTTATTTCATTTCTCTCTCTTGCTTTCTCTATTATTTTAATTCATGTTTTTCTGGTAATCTTGATCTATTCCCTATATACAAGATAGGCTATTGCTCACAGTGCTTCATTTGCTGTATGATGTTCTTTCTGGCATTTATTATTACAGAAGTCACTGCTGAAGATATTTTTAAGATTGATTTTTCACTTGGTCGTTGGACTGGTCATACATTGTAAAAATGATAATATACATCTCATATTTTCTGTCTGAGCAATGAATACCTGTTTCCAGTTAGAACATCAAATATAACAAGTACTTGACTACCACTTTTAATGCTTCTGTGTATAGTTCAGTCTCTCAATCTTCAGCTTTTCTTCCCAGGCAGGAGAATTTCTATTTTATGTGCTCCAGAACATTATATTACAGTCTTCTTTTAAATAGGGAAGTTTCAGTCTCCTGCCTGTATGGAATGGGGAGAGGACACTTAAACATAATTTCTTCTCAATTAGACTTTCAAACAGTTCTCCGGTTTTAAGGTCACTTTTCTTCACCTTTCAGAATTTATTGCTACCAATTACTGTGGTTTCTAGACACTCAGTGGGGGTATATTAACTTCCTCCTTTGTTTCTCCAGTTGATGGGTTGATGAATTAATATTATGTTTCCTCACTCATACTTTATTTAGCAAGAACATACTCTTACCTCTTTAATCTTTTATTTTTTTTATTTTTTTTTTATTTTTATTTTTATTTATTTTTTTTTTGTAGATTTTTTTTTATTGGTTGTTCAAAACCCTACAAAGCTCTTGACATATCATATTTCATACATTAGCATACATTAGCTTCAAGTGAGTTATGAACTCCCTTTTTTACCCCAAGTACAGATTGCAGAATCACATGGGTTACACATCCACATTTTTACATAATACCATAATAGTAACTGTTGTATTCTGCTACCTTTCCTATCCTCTACTATCCCCCCTCCCCTCCCCTCCCATCTTCTCTCTCTACCCCCTCTACTGTAATTCATTTCTCACCTTGTTTATTTTCCCATTCCACTTACAACCTCTTATATGTAATTTAGTATAACAATGAGGGTCTCCCTCCGTTTCCATGCAATTCCCCTTTTCTCTCCCTTTCCCTCCCACCTCATGTCTCTGTTTAAAGTTAATCTTTTCTTCCTGCTCTTCCTCCCTGCTTTATTCTTAGTTGCTCTCATTATATCAAAGATGACATTTGGTATTTGTTTTTTAGAGATTGGCTAGCTTCACTAAGCATTATCTGCTCTAGTGCCATCCATTTCCCTGCAAATTCCAAGATTTTGTCATTTTTTAGTGCTGCGTAATACTCCATGGTGTATAGATGCCACATTTTTTTAATCCATTCATCCATTGAAGGGCATCTGGGTTGGTTCCACAATCTAGCTATTGTAAATTGTGCTGCTATGAACATCGATGTGGCAGTATCCCTGTAATACGCTCTTTTAAGGTCTTCAGGGAATAGTCCGAGAAGGGCAATAGCTGGGTCAAATGGTGGTTCCATTCCCAGCTTTCCCAGGAATCTCCATACTGCTTTCCAAATTGGCCGCACCAATTTGCAGCCCCACCAGCAATGTACAAGAGAACCCTTTTCCCCACATCCTCGCCAGCACTTGTTGTTGTTTGATTTCATAATGGCTGCCAATCTTACTGGAGTGAGATGGTATCTTAGGGTGGTTTTGATTTGCATTTCTCTGACTGCTAGAGATGATGAGCACTTTTTCATGTACTTGTTGATTGATTGTATGTCCTCCTCTGAGAAGTTTCTGTTCAGGTCCTTGGCCCATTTGTTGACTGGGTTATTTGTTATCTTATTGTCTAATTTTTTGAGTTCTTTGTATATTCTGGATATTAGGGCTCTATCTGATGTGTGAGGAGTAAATATTTGTTCCCATGATGTAGGCTCCCTATTTACTTCTCTTATTGTTTCTCTTGCTGTGAAAAAACTTTTTAGTTTAAGTAAGTCCCATTTGTTGATTCTTGCTATTAACTCTTGTGCTATGGGTGTCCTATTAAGGAATTTGGAGCCCGACCCCACTATATGTAGATCGTAGCCAACTCTTTCTTCTATCAGACGCAGAGTCTCTGATTTGATATCAAGGTCTTTGATCCATTTTGAGTTAACTTTTGTGCATGGTGAGAGGAGGGGGTTCAGTTTCATTTTGTTGCATATGGATTTCCAGTTTTCCCAACACCATTTGTTGAAGATGCTATCCTTCCTCCATTTCATGTTTTTAGCCCCTTTATCAAATATAAGATAGTTGTAACTTTGTGGATTGGTCTCTGTGTCCTCTATTCTGTACCATTGGTCCACCCGCCTGTTTTGGTACCAGTACCATGCTGTCTTTGTTACTATTGCTCTGTAATATAGTTTGAAATCTGGTATCGCTATACCGCCTGATTCGCACTTCCTGCTTAGAATTGCTTTTGCTATTCTGGGTCTTTTATTTTTCCATATGAATTTCATGATTGCTTTATCTATTTCTACAAGCAATGCCTTTGGGATTTTGATTGGCATTGCATTAAACCTATATAGAACTTTTGGTAATATCGCCATTTTGATGATGTTAGTTCTGCCTATCCATGAACAGGGTATATTTTTCCATCTTCTAAGATCTTCTTCTACTTCTCTCTTTAGGGTTCTGTAGTTTTCATTGTATAAATCTTTCACCTCTTTTGTTAGGTTGATTCCCAAGTATTTTATTTTTTTTTGAGGATATTGTGAATGGAGTGGTTTTCCTCATTTCCATTTCAGAAGTTTTGTTGCTGATATACAGGAATACCTTTGATTTATGTGTGTTGATTTTATAACCTGCTACTTTGCTGAATTCATTTATTAGTTCTAGTAGTTTTTTTGTAGACTCTTTTGGGTCTTCTAGGTATAAAATCATGTCATCCGCAAATAATGATAATTTAAGTTCTTCTTTTCCAATTTTTATGCCTTTAATTTCTTTTGTCTGTCTAATTGCTCTGGCCAGTGTTTCGAGAACTATGTTGAATAGAAGTGGTGATAGAGGGCATCCCTGTCTTGTTCCAGATTTTAGAGGGAATGCCTTCAATTTGTCTCCATTCAGAATGATGCTAGCCTGAGGCTTAGCATAGATAGCTTTTACAATGTCAAGGTAATTTCCTGTTATCCCTAGTTTTTCTAATGTTTTGAACATAAAGGGATGCTGTATTTTGTCGAATGCTTTTTCTGCGTCTATCGAGATGATCATATGGTTCTTATCTTTAAGTCTATTGATGTGGTGAATAACATTTATTGATTTCCGTATATTGAACCATCCTTGCATCCCAGGGATGAATCCTACTTGATCATGGTGCACAATTTTTTTGATGTGCCTTTGTATCCGATTCGCCAGAATTTTATTGAGGATTTTTGCGTCTAGGTTCATCAGGGATATTGGTCTGTAATTTTCTTTCTTTGAGGTGTCTTTGTCTGGTTTCGGAATCAACGTGATGTTGGCCTCATAGAATGAATTTGGAAGAGCTCCCTCTTTTTCTATTTCCTGAAATAACTTTAAAAGTATTGGTATTAATTCTTCTTTAAAAGTTTTGTAAAACTCCGCTGTATACCCATCCGGTCCTGGGCTTTTCTTGGTGGGTAGTCTCTTGATTGCTTCTTCAATTTCCTCCATTGATATTGGTCTGTTCAAATTGTGTGTATCCTCCTGACTCAGTCTGGGCAAATCATATGTCTTAAGAAATTTATCGATGTCTTCACTATCTTCTATTTTATTGGAATATAGGTTTTCAAAATAATTTCTAATTGTCTTCTGTATTTCTGTAGCATCTGTTGTGATATTGCCTTTTTCATCCCGTATGTTAGTAATTTGAGTTCTCTCTCTTCTTCTCTTCGTTAGCATGGCTAAGGGTCTGTCAATCTTGTTTATTTTTTCGAAGAACCAACTTTTAGTTTTGTTGATTTTTTCAATAGTTTCTTTTGTTTCAATTTCGTTGATTTCCGCTCTGATTTTAATTATTTCTTGCCTTCTGCTGCATTTGCTGTTGTTTTGTTCTTCCTTTTCCAGGGCTTTGAGATGAAGTGTGAGCTCATTTATTTGTTGGTTTTTCTTTTTTTTGAGGAATGACCTCCAGGTGATGAATTTCCCTCTTAAAACTGCTTTCATTGTGTCCCATAGATTCCGATAAGTTGTGTCTGTATTTTCATTTATCTCTAAGAATTTTTTGATTTCCTCCTTTATGTCTTCTGTAACCCATTGATCATTCAGTAACATATTGTTCATTTTCCATGTGATATAGGATTTTCCCATCCTTCTTTTATCATTGATTTCCAGTTTCATTCCATTATGATCAGATAAAATGCATGGTATTATCTCCACCCCTTTATATTTACTGAGGTTTGCCCTATGGCATAATATATGGTCTATTTTTGAGAAGGATCCATGTGCTGCTGAGAAAAAAGTATATCCACTTGATGATGGTTGATATATTCTATATACGTCAGTTAAGTCTAGGTTATTGATTGTGTTATTTAGATCTATAGTTTCTTTATTCAACTTTTGTTTGGAGGATCTGTCCAATGGTGAGAGAGGTGTGTTGAAGTCACCCATAATTATTGTATTGTGGTCTATTTGATTCTTGAACTTGAGGAGAATTTGTTTTATGAACGTCGCAGCACCATTATTTGGTGCATAAATATTGATAATTGTTATGTCTTGTTGGTGAATGGTTCCTTTTAACAGTATATAATGGCCTTCCTTATCCCTTTGGATTAACTTAGTCATGAAGTCGATTTTGTTCGATATGAGGATGGCCACACCTGCTTGTTTGCGAGGACCGTGTGCATGGTATATTTTTTCCCAACCTTTCACCTTCAGCCTGTGTATGTCTTTTCCTGTCAGATGTGTCTCCTGGAGGCAGCATATTGTTGGATTTGTTTTTTTAATCCATGTTACCAGTCTATGTCGCTTTATTGGAGAGTTTAAACCATTAATGTTTAGAGTTACTATTGCTATATGGTTTGTACATCCATCCATGTTTGATTATTTGTCTCTCTCTTTTTTTTTTTTAAATTTAGTTTATTTCTCCATGATTAGCTTTCCCCCCTCCGTCAGTCTTTACTGGGGCACTTCCCACTGTTGGCTTTGGTTATTGTTTCTCATTTCTTCCTCGTGTAGTGTTTTGCCCAAGATATTCTGCAATGCTGGTTTTCTGGCTGCAAATTCTTTTAGCTTTTGTTTATCATGAAAGATTTTTATTTCGTTGTCGTACCTGAAGCTTAATTTTGCAGGATACAGAATTCTTGGTTGGCATCCATTGTCTTTCAGTGTTTGAAATACGTTGTTCCAGGATCTTCTCGCTTTCAGTGTCTGAGATGAAAAATCCGCTGTTAACCTTATTGGTTTACCCCTGAATGTAATCTGCCTCCTTTCTCTTGTAGCTTTTAATATTTTCTCTTTGTTCTGTATATTGGATATCTTCATAACAATGTGTCTTGGCGTTGGTCTACTTTGATTTTGTATGCTCGGTGTTCTGTATGCATCTACAATTTGTATATCTGTTTCCTTTTTTATTTCTGGAAAGTTTTCTGTAATTATTTCATGTAGTAGATTACACATTCCCTTGGTTTGAATCTCTGTGCCTTCCTCTATCCCGATCACTCTTAAATTTGGTTTTTTAATGTTATCACATATCTCTTGGATGCTTCTCTCGTGATTTTTGACCAGCCTATCAGAGTTGGCTAGACTCTTTTCAAGATGATATATTTTGTCTTCATTATCTGACGTTCTGGCTTCTACTTGCTCCACTCTGTTAGTGATACTCTCATTTGAGTTTTTAATTTGGTTTATAAGTTCCTTCATTTCTAAGATTATTGTCTGATTCTTTTTTATAATCTCTATCTCCTGATAAAGATGCTTAACTTCTTCTTTTATCTGTTTTTGTAATTCGTTCTCAATGTGTTCTTTTGCTGCTTGAATTTGCTGTCTCGTATCCTCTTTAAGGTTCCATTCCATCTGTCTAAGGTATTCCTTGAGGTCTTTATATGACCATTTTTCTGATGAATCTATATTCTCCTGGGTATTTAGGCCTTCCTGCATTGTTTGTACTCCTTTCCTTCCTTGCTTTTTCATATTGCTTCTTGTTCTGTTTGACTACTGAGTTGTTGATTACTCCTATAAATTTATTTGCTGCTTGGGAGGAAAGGTATTATAGGGGGAGGGAATAAGTCACCAAGGAGAATGAGAGTAAGCAGGCAGAATTCAAGGAAGGGGGAATATGAGAATTGAAAATAAATGCAAAGACAGAAGAAAAGAAGAGAGAGAGAAAGGAAACAGAAAATTAAAAAGAATTAAAAAGAAATCATTATTGCAATAATAAAAATGAAAATTAGTATTAAAAAAATAAGATAAAATGAATTAATAAAAATTTGGGGAAAACAACAACAAAAACAAAACAAAACCAAAAAAAAAAATTTTAATACATGCAGTCTTTTAGACTCATCAATTCAGATTGTTAACTACAATTCTGGTATGAGAGAGATCATCCATAGTGTGAATAAAACAGGAGTCCAGAGAAAAGAAAAAAAAAATGCAGTCTTAGAGTTCGATTCACTATTCTTCCAGTAGGTGGAGCTGTGCCCACTGGGCCACGCTTCTCCTCTCAGTAGGCGGGAGCCAATTGCTGTGCATCAGCTCTTCCTCCTGGACTGGGCGGGTCTCTAATCCTGAGTGCACCGGTGAAGCTCACCACAATATTGGCTACACACCAAGTCTGCTGTTCCTGTGAGCCCTGTTTTCAAGAACGCCTGGGCACATTCTCCCTGTTTGCCATTCCCTTGGACCCTAAGTTTGTAGAGCTTGGGGTTGAGAACCCCCAGCGAATTTGCTTGCCCTCTGGTAGCCACGCCCCTGGAAGCTGGTGCAAGAGACCTCAGTTGTCAGCACTGGTGATAGCGGTAGCCGGAATTCCGCGCCGCGGGTCACGCGCCACTCCTGATTCCCCCGTGCAAGAGCCGGGCGGGCGGGGCCTTTAGCAGCGCCCGTCAGGCGGGGACTGTCCACACGAGCCGGGGTTGGGGGTTGGGGTGGTTGTTTCCAGTGCCGAACCGCCAAAGGCGGCTCACAGAGCTGGGAAGGCAGGACCCAGCCTTCCGTATGCTCGCTGCAACGTGTGAGCAGCGGTTTTTCGGCTGAGCCGGCGGGACCGCGCCCCAGTGGGAGCTGTTTACACGAGCGCGGCGGGGCAGGGGTGGGGGGTGGGGGTCGTTGTTCACAGCGCCGAGCCGGCGGGGGGGGGGGAGGGGGTGATCGGAGGGGGTGGTCGTTTGCAGCGCCGAACCGCCTCTGCGCTAGGCTGGCTGGGGCCCAAGCAGGCTGTGGCCGTTTGTAAGTACGCTGCAAAGTGTGGGCGGCAGCAGGAGTTCGGCGTTGGCCGTGAGTTTCTGCTGAGTTTCACTCGCTGAGATTCACTCGTCTGGGACAAAGTGACCCCTCTAATAGACTTACTAATTCCCGGCAGGTCTCCTTTCAGCGGAATTTTGCTAGAAGTCCCTCAGCAGGCTGTATGCAGGTGAATTAATGGTCCTCTCTGCTCCCGTTCCTGCAGAGGCATTGAAAGTCCTGCCTCCTTGCCGGCAGCCATGTTGGGTCCCCTCTTTAATCTTTTAAAACGCACTTAGATTATATGCATATGTGCATAAGTGTGTAATTTTTCTGTCATCCTGGAGTATCATGCTCTTGGGGTTTGCTTTGAGGTTTTGAGCCCATAGCTTAAGTTATCCTGGTGCTGAGACTGCTGAATTTCACTTACCATGAATTCTGTAATTTCTGATTTTGAGCTTATGAGCACATTTCAATCTATCCTCCTTTGATTTTGCCCTTTATGAATCCTACATGGTTTAATATGTCCCTTCAGAGCAATTTTGCATTTGATTTATAGACCCCCCAAGAGTTTTCACCACACCAGGATCATTATTTAATTGCTACTTTCTTGGCTTGCGATAACCCCACATTATGTGAATAGTGTAAATTCATGTTCAAAAATGTCAAAGTTGTAGAGTTTTTCTTTTGATTCCTTGTGAGATTTTTTTCCCACATGCAGAGTTATGGCAAAGGCAAATATGATTTATCTAGTGACAGATTTAATTAGTTCCCTCATCACTGATACTGGAGTCCTTTTATGAAACCTACTCTGTAGTTTTTTTTTTTTTTGTAGTTCTAAAACCCTTACTCTCTTACTATTTCAATAACTTCACAGGTTTTCTGCTGTATCATCTTATTTCTTTGTCTTCTCAGCAAAATCTTTACTTGTGCATCTAGAATGTCTTATAACTTTCCCCCCACTTTTTGAAAACTACTTGAACAGTTCTTTAAAGTCACATTTTACTTAGAAATTTATTTTCTTTCACATGATAAAAAAATAAGTCAATAATTGTAATTACATTAATCAGTGATGTAAAGAGATCACCTGGAGAGGGATGTAGCTCAGTGGTAGCGCTCCAGCTGAGGCCCGGGGTTCAATTCTCAGTAATGCAAAAGTAAATAAAACATAAAGAGATCACTAGACTTTGTGTTTCTCAGTGATATATGTTTATCAAGATAAAGGACATACTAAGGAGGACCATGATGTATGTATTTCCTTTCTCGATATTTTTCTGAAAATATCACAGTACCAGGGGCTTCTACTTGAGTTCATGTGCCAGTCAGTTGGCAAGACCTGTCTGTACATAGGATAGTGATTCTATGCACTAAGCAAAGATATTCTGAATTCTTAAAGTGATTTCTTCTTGCTTTTGTTCTATCTTCTTACCACTTTCCCAAGCGTGAATTTTCATAACTGTCTTCAGTTATATCTTTTATGCTTGACATTGAACCCTAGCATACCTGCGAGAAAATTCTCTGTAATAAACCAGGAAACACTTACAGGCTTTATCTGCTTTCAAGTGTTTCTTTAGAAATTCTGTATTATTGGTCAGGTTGATTTGTGAGGCTGTCTTTGCAGTTGATGGGGAGGATGGTTTAGAGTGACACTTTGAAGCTAGTCAAGAAGCTGAATGTGACATCCATGGCAGGTCTGTGTTTCACAGTAGGAGAGATTTTGTGCTCAGCTCTACTCTATTGACCTTTTTCTCAATTTGTCCTTTCATGCCACAAGCCATGTGTCAGAAATAGATGCTGGCTTTCTCTATTACACAAGTATCTACCCCTTCCCAAGAAATACACCAAATGTGAGGATTGAAGAAAAAGAAAATTTGTAATTTGAGAAAATTTTCTGATTCTTAGCAGAAAAAAATTATATTGTCAATATAACAATTGTGTTTATATATATATATATATATATATATATATATATATATATATATACACACATGTATATAAGTAAACATAACTATATATGATGTACATAGGCATATAAACACACAAACATATTGTGTTGATGTATATAACTAAAAATAAAATATCTGTATTTGTGTGTGTATGCATCTACATTTATGACTGGTGAACTCATCTGGTTTCATGGCGTTGAAGATCACATATATGCTGAGGTTTTATAATTTATATTGTAAGCACTGTTGACTCTCCTAAGTTTCAGTCACAAAATTTCATCTAGCCATTCAAAATTTATGTCCAAATGTCTAATCTATACATAATAAAACTCTCATGTTTGCCACCTTTAATTCTTACTGTTTTTCATTATCTCATGTCTTCTTTTTTTTTCTAAATAATATGCTAATACAAAATTCTTAATTGATCATTATATTTATGAGGTTATAGTGCATCCTATAATTTATAAATAAAGAATTCAATTTTCAGAATTTCAATGGCCTATTCAAGTTTTTCCCATTAGGATGTGACTTATCTAGAATAAAATTCAATATTTCCAAGAGAGAAAGTTTAATTGACCACTGAAATCCATTAATATTCCCCATATTGTTAATATTGTAAAATAGAAATTCATGCATACAGTTGTCCCTCTGTGTTTATGAGTTTCACATCTGTAGATTCAACTGAGAATGGATAAAATATATGTATTTTAATTGTGTCTTTAATGAATAGGTAAAGACTGATTTTCTTGCCATTATATCTTAAACAATATAGTAAAATAATCATAACTTAATATAATAACATTTATACTATGTTTATAACTTATAAACAGAGATACATGTCAGTTATATGTCAACAGTATACCAGTTTATAAGCATCTAAACTTAAATCATTAAACTAAAACTTCTGTGTATTTTGGTGTACATGGGATATCCTGGAACTCATTACTTAATTCCAAGAGATAAGTGCACACATCAATCAATCAAAAAACATTTATAACTATGCCTACTGTTGTTTCATCATGTCCATTTTATTAAATTTTTATGCCCTTCTAAGTATTTTAAATATCACCATAAATCTAGAATTCAAATTAACTAATGTTACACTTCTTTCCAGGATATTAAGATTGTTTTCATGCACTCTGATATAAATTATCAGGGGATCATGGAATATGGACACATTATATTGGAGGGTATACATACAACTGCAAAAATGTGGAGTTTTTATACCCTGAAATTCTTCCGAGTTTAACTGCTGCCAATTTATATTTTTTATGTTATTTTGTTGTAGAGGATGTCCTTTTTCTCCTAACTATATCTTCCTAAAGTGAACATACTCATGGTCAATTGACATTTGAAAAGCAAAACGAATTTCAGCTTTCATAGCATCTCTTCAATGCAACTAGAAAACAATTCATAATGGAGATATACATAGAGTAATATCTATAAATAATATCAAGATAAAAGATATTCTGCATATTTTTCTTGTGTATTCTATTAATATTGAGATTGTTGAGTTTTGAGTTTACTTTATATCCTCTATACAAATTTAAAATTTTTAAGATAAAATTTAAAGAAAAAATACAAATGACACATTTTTCTCCTTTTACTGTTTCTATATATAACATTAAGATTCATTCTGACATAATAATAATAATATGGAATATGTGTTGTTCTATTTCAGTCCCCAGTACTTCTCCCTCCCCTTTCCTACTATTCCCCTTGTTCCTTTCCCTTTATTCTACTGATATTTCTGCTATTTACTTATAGTTTGACTTTTTGCAGATTAGTGTCTTGTGGGTGCACATGATGCTGAGATTCACTGTGAAATATCCATATATGTACACAGAAAATTTAGGTCAGATTCATTCCACTGTCTTTTCCTGTCCCATCCTTCATTTCTTCCCTTCATTCCCCTTTGTCTTCTCCATTGTTCTTTTTTCTATTCTTCCTTCCCTACTTATTTTTTATCAGCATTTTTCCATATCAGAGAAAACATTTGACCATTGACTTTTTGGGATTGTCTTATTTCACATGGCATGATAATCACCAGATCCATCCATTTACCAGCAAATGTCATAAAGTCATTCTTCTTGATGGCTGAGTAATACCCTATTGTATATATATATACCACATTTTCTTTAACCATTCGTCTGTTGAAATGCATCTAGGCTGATTCCATAGCTTGACTATTGTGAATTGTACAGCTATAAACATTAATGTGACTGTGTCATTGTAGTATTCTGCTCTTAAATCTTTGAACATACACTGAGGGTTAGAATAGCTGGATTATATGGTGGTTCCCTTCATAGATTTTAAGGAATCTCCATACTTCTTTCTGTAGTGGTTGCACGAATTTGCTGTCCCACCAAAAGTGTAAGAGTGTACCTTTTCCCCTACATTCTTGCCAACATTTATTGTCATTCATATTCCTTATGATTGTCATTCTGACTTGAATAAGATGAAATCTCATTGTAGTTTTTGTGTGCATTTCCTTATTGTTAGAGATGATGAATTTTTTGTATATTTTTTGACTGTATTTCTTCTTCTTAGAAATATCTGGTTAGTTCTATTGTCTATTTATTGATTGAATTATTTGGATTTGTAATGCTATGCTTTTGAGTTCCTTGTATATTCTGGATATTAACACTCGATCTGGTGCACAGGTGGCAAAGAACATTTCAATTTCTGTTCGATTTCTCTTCATGCTTTCATGGTCTTAATTAACAAAGGGCATTTTTGATTAGAATGTTTCAACTTTATTTTTACTTCATTGCACTGATCAGAACATTACTTAATGTACTTCTGCAAGATATGTCATCAAATCAGATCCTTGCACTTCAGAAAGAAAATATGCCAATATTTTAGGTCTTGTTAAAAGCTTCTTTATAAATGTAAATGGTTAACGTATTGATTTTTTTCTTAGAATTTTAAAATAGGTTAATAAAAAAGACGTAGCATTTTCAAAAGTATAATATTGACAAAGGAGCTGGGTTAAAATATTTATGGATAATTATACAGGTAATTATATTCAGAACCAAGCCAATATTAAAAAAAGAATATTGACAACTTAGCAGTAGTAATGACTATTAATTTAAAAAATATAAAAAATCAATTGCAATAGTAGATCTCAAATATTGAATTAGCAATACAACTGGTTAGCTTTCGCTGATCTCTTGTTCATCTGTAATTTGGAGAAAATTTCTGTTTGGCTTTTCTCACAGAGATTTTGCAATATCAAACGAGTTGACAAATATGTTAACTGACAATACAAATCCAATTTGATGTGCTATTATTCTTTCACAAAGCTCATATTCAAAGGAAATACAAAGGAAGATAAATCAACAAATTTATGTAGCTGATGATTGCTCTTTGGATAAATTCAATGATCTGTGTGTAGAGGAAAGCTCAACAGAGAACAAATCTTTTTAAAATGCCCATTTTTGTCCCACCTATTAGTAATGCTGCTCCTCTTTCCACAAATTCTCTCCATATGACTCTTCGCCCATGAAATATATACCCACCAATACTAGATTATTCTTCTATCATTTATAAAGACTAAAGCCTGCTAAAGTCCCTACCACAGTGCCTGGTATATTTTTGGGTATTTGTCTCTATTTCTTCCCTGTCCTTACTCTTTCTCTTTATAATAAATCTTTTCTCACTTCATTTGAGAGGTTAATCTTACTTATAGTCAGTTTTGCTATAATACAAAATTTGTGTTATAAGAAGCAATGTGTTATCGAAGACTATGTTATAGAACCACAAGACTTTAGTGAAATTGCCCAAGAACTTTGTCAATGACACATTAAATAGAAAACAATTATTGTCTGATTTTAATATTAAATGACTAACAAATATATAAACACTATAATGAATGCAGGTGGCCCTTAAACGCATGAGTTTGAACTACTGGGTCTACTTCCACATATTTTTTGCTATGGTTGTGACAATTTGAAAAACCTTGAGTAACCAGAGAATATTGAAATTGAGAAAAAGTTAATTGTGCCAAGAATGCATAGAATGTATGTAAACATACATAGTCTATATTATCATTTTCACCTTTTAATGAACACAAGCCTTTTATAAGAAATTAAAATTTATGGAAATTTATACACACAATGCTCACAGACCATACATGGTGCCTCCGTGTTGAGAAAGTTGTAAATACATATAATGATATAGCTTTAAACCATAACTGCATAAATTAACCACAGTACATACTGCACTATTATAATAATTATGCTGTTACCCTCTATTGTTATTGTGGTAATTTCAAGTGTTGCCAGTAAGTATATGCTTCAAATGTCCTATGACTCTCATTGTGTCCCTGAGAGAGGTTTCTCTCTCCATTAAATTGTATAGCACAGAAAAAAAAAAAACAGGAAAAAGAAAAAAGAAACAACAACAAGAAAAAGTTATTTCTCATGGTTCTTGGATAACTTTCACTGTATATACTACAAATAACAAAGAAAATGTTTTTATGCAGTCATTAAAGTTGCTGGTCAACAGAGTGTCAGAGACAAGTTTTAACAGAGTCAAATGTTGCATCCTAGCTTGGATAGCAAGAGCAGGGATTGAATCTTATAAGACTTCACCAGCAAGCAACACCACAGTCACTGACCTAGTCACTATCATACCAAGGGAAGAGCAATAGTGGCCATAGCTGACCCCGGTCACTATCTCCAAAACCAGCATCTGCAAGACTGCAAAACAGTAAAGGCCTGCTTTTCTCCCAAGTGCCATACTCGCAGGGCCACTGACAAGACTTCAAGCCTAGTAACAGTAAGGGCTAGCCCAGGCACCCCTGGGAGCATCTGCTGGCAGGGGTAAGAAAACACAAAGGTTTTGGGAATAATAAAATGTTTCTAGCCAATGTAACTTGATACTTTTATACAACAATGCAGTATTTATCAAAAATAAGTAATTAATACATTGTCACAATCTATATGCTAAGTTGCAAGAATTTGTTCAAATTTCACAAGATTTTTCACTAGTGGTCTTCTCCTGTTTCAAGATGTGGTCAGGATGTATTCTATTTTCTACCCATTTCTGGGTCTCTTTTTTTTCATATATTTGCCATCTTGAAGAACACTGGTGAGGAAATTTGTAGTATGTCCCACATGTGGGGTTTTCCGACACTTTCTCAGATATCAAATGAGGGCATGAAGCTTTAGTAAGAAATATCAAGGTAAAGTGTTTTCTGATTGCATCATTATCAGGGGCATGTGCTAGCAACACAACCTCTAAGTGGTGACATTAATCATGATTATTTGTTGAAGGATATGCTGTCTCTGTTCTTCACTGTAGAGTTGTTATGATTCTCTTTCTCTATGATTTGAAAATGAGTCATTCAGTCCAATCCACACTCAAGGAGAGGATAAATAACCTACTACTCTTGCATAAGGGACTATGACAAAATTTGCATTCCTATATTAAAATCATGATAGTGATAAATAAATAAATATTATAGATGAGATACTTGGATATATTACTAACCTAAGTCATTGTGTTAATCAGCTTTCTTTCCCTGGGACACAATAATTGAGAAAAACTATAGAGAAAAAAAGACTTATTGGGCTCAAATTTTCAGAAGTTTAAGTCCATGATTAGCTGTCCCCATTCCCATTGGTTTGTCCCTGAGGTGAGATAGAACATGGTGATGGAAAGGTATGAACAATCAAAGGTTTTCAGAAGAGAGAGAGAGAGAGAAGGGGTCAGGGACAAGATGTGGTCCCTCAGATTATGCCTTCAATGATCTACTCCTTCAGCAAGGTCTCTTCTCTTACATTTTTGTTTATTAGGTAAGTAAAATGTATGTAAATTTCAAAATGTGCCTGAACGTCTTGTGAGTTCTTTGTTGGGTGAATTAAGTTTTCAGCATCATAACTTATGCCATCCTGGTATTTAGTATTTTAAGTATGTTGTCATTAACTTCCTTCCTCATCATATCAGAAATCAGTTTCTTCTCTGTCTTGAAAGTTTAAGCAGAAGAAAGTAATTTTACCATCATTTTTGTTTCCCTTCTCACTCCATTACATGAAGATAACTTCAGAGTTGGAAATTCTGTACAGTTACTTGGGAATTTTGAGTCTAAAACAAATATATTTTTAAAAAATTTAAATTTCTCATACAGTTATATATTAATAAATTTGATAATAATTTCTGTTTTTCCTGTATTCAGTTCATATTTGTTTTAAGGATGCTTACAGTTTATAGATTTTGGTTGGGGTATGATCACTCCAAACTCAATATAGTATTCTAATTGCAATAAAGTAGTAAACATCACTATGTTCCATTTTAACCTAGGTTCACATGGTGTCTTCTTAAACTAGTTATGATATATAATTTGAAGAAATGAACTTTTTCTGTATTTCTTCCTTTAAACATATATCAATGACCATATTAGTACATTTTCTATTGCTAATAACATAATAGCACAGAATGGCTAAGGAAAGAGGTTATTTTGGTCCATAAATTCTGCATGCACAAGTTCAACAGCCACATCTGGTGAAGGACTTCTTGCTGGCTAAGCCCTGATGCAATAAAGAACATCACATGACTAAAGACAGAGCGTGTGTGTGTGTGTGTGTGTGTGCGCGCGCGTGCGTTCATGCTTTCTTGCCTCACTCTTCTTATAAAGTCACTGGTATTCAATAATGAAGGCACCACCCTAATTAACCTATTTCATCCTTAATGGTACCATGGTCAGAGGAACTGGATAAAGGTTATATCCATTACACATGTTTGGAGTCTTTGATGACCTTCAGAGATACTGGGTTATAAATTTGTGGAAGAGTAATCTAGATGATGAAATAAATTAAATTAAATTATTTGTTTACCAAACTTGAATTTTTTTTTTTTTATCCGTTATCAACCAATTACTTTAAAATAAAAATAACTTCCATTCCAGCAAGTTCAGAGGAAAGTTCAGCAAGATAAGTCACAGAAGGAAGATATGGAATCTGATATGCAGCACATACGTGCCCTCAGGAAATTCATGGGTCCAAAGTTTCCTGCACATTTTTAATTAGCACTGCAATCAAATCTACTAACTTGATGACTAGTTGGATCAACATGAATTTTATATTTACTTGGGCTTCGCCTTGTAAAAAAAAAGGTGGAAAGTCATGTGCTAAAACGAAGTTTTATTGACCTAAAATAGCAAGGCTTTTGCAATTTTACGTTGTCATAAGTCCAATTTTGTATCAGAATTTATCTTAGACTCTTAGTCATTGTGAATAGATAAACATTGTATTTATATAGTTAGATTATTCAACCACTCTCAGAACTGGAAACCATTCTTTCACTTTGAATGTACTCAGAGCTGGAAATGTGTTCAGTAATTCAATAAATGATAAACACAGAAATTCTAAAGAAGATGTACTTTTCTTCAAAACTTGAGAGTTCTACAAAGGCTTAGATCTGTTTGTACCACAAAGGATATAATATATATTTTGTTCTTAAATCCATGCTTCTTGCAGTACTATTCATTATAATCAAAATACAAAAGCAACCAAAATGACAATCAGTGTATGAATGGGTGGACCTAGACAACCTAATTTTAAGTGAAATAAGGCAGGTACAAATAACCAAACACCTTGAAATCTCACTAACCTATGGAATCTGACTAACTTGATCTCCTAGAAGTCGAGAGTAGACTTGTGGTTACCAGAAGTTGGAGTGGCTTTGGGATGGCAATTGGACCAGCAGGTCAAAAGATAAGTATTTACAGTTAGTTAGGGATAAAATTTAAGGACACCTATCATAAAGCAAGGTGACTCTGGTTATTGATGATATATTGTATCCTTCAAAAGTATAAAGAGAATGAATCTGATGTCTTCGCACAACAAAATGATAATAGTAGGAGGTAATAGATTTCTCAACAGTTTTCACCATTCCAAATATATATGTAGTTCCAAAGATCATCTTGTACACAGTAAAAATGTACAATGTATTTGTTGACTTGGGTGGGAGCGAATTTGACAACTAGATGCACAGGAAAACTTCAAAAATTTGATAAGCTAGCTAGCTCTCTCTTATATGACTTTTTAAACAATTATAGTCCTCTTGACATAGAAGGGTTAGAAGTAGCTCCCTTGGTTGTAGAGGGATGATGAAAATTTCACAAGTTTTAAATTGCATGGTACTCTGAGTAGCATGATGAAATCTTATGCTGTCCCTCTTCCATCCCACTCAGAGTATGAGTCATCCATTTGTCTGACATGTATGTTATGTCTCATAGAGACTCAGTTTGGGAACAGAAATGGAGCAGTAATGCATTCCCTACCAGTAGAATAAAATATGTAGTTTGTCAATTTTTAAAGTTTCTCTCTTAGAACTGCATTTCATCACAGTAATGAAAAAAAAAACTGGTCCCTTCAATACATAAGCAAAATATATATAGTTTTATTAATTTGCTCCAGTAGGAAGACCACATCTGGACAGCAGCTGTAACAAGATTCACTATCTAATTAAACTGATGATTATTTACTGTCATTCTTAAAGTCCCATCTGTCTATTGAGTCAATTGAAGTGGATAATTAAATGATGTTGTGTTATCAGCCATCACTTTATGTCTTTCAAGGTTTTAATGTGGACAAATCTCTACAGTTTCAGAACAAATGAGTTATTTGCAGAGTTGTGTGTGTGTGTGTGTGTGTGTGTGTGTGTGTGTGTGTGTTGGTATTGTTTGTTCCTTTGATTTGTTGTTGTTTTGGTCATCAACAACAGTCTTGAGAGGTTTCTTCTTGTTCCAAAACACATTCTAAAGTAATCTGTATATTTGTTTAAATTTTATAATATCTTGAGAAATTACAATATGAAATCATGTGATATACTTGGACATTTTGGTCAACATTTTAATTATCAATGAAATCCCATAAGCTCTTATGTTTACTTGCAGACTAAAAATGTCTTTAGATTATAAGCATTTTAATAGCTTATATTTAAATCTGATATTTTCTCAACATATTATTTTTTTCTCATGACCAATGACTGATAATTGTCTAGAGTCTGTTGGTAAAAACTAAAACAATCAGAAAAATATATTTGTTGTGTTACTTATGTTCAAAAATCAGCAATTAATTGCTGTACTTTTAATTCTTAAGCAATTTGGTTTATGTACTGGAGATATAATACTATTTAACCGGAATGGATAAAATTAAATCTTTCATTCCAAGTATTTATTTAATCAGATAAATAATATTTTATTCTCCTGTGATTCCTTATTGTTTAGTGTTTTCAAAGTTGGGTTTTAAAGTGGAAGGGATCTCACTCTTTCCCTCCAATTCTCTTTTCAAATGGTTATAATGGTATCTTTCCCAGTTTCTTAGTGAATACACATCTATTTCCAGTGATATTCAATTTTTAAACATTTTTCTTGTTTTTAAGTGAAATTTGGTTCCTTTTTTTTCTTTTTTTTTGTGGGGGGTTGGTATTGGGAATTGAACTCAGGGACACTCTAATACTGAGCCACATCTCCAGTCCTATTTTGCATTTTATTTAGAGACAGGATGTCCCTGAATTGCTTAGTGCCTTGCCTTAACTAAGGCTGGCTTTGAATTCCTGATTCTCCTGCCTCAGCATCTGGAGCCACTGGGATTACAGGTGTGGGCCACCTAGCCTGATCAAGTTTGATCCTTTTCTCAGCTAAAAAAATTTTATTGACTAAGTACAAAGTGCCAATATCTGTCAAAAGTGTTGAGATGCAAATAGCTTAAAGTTATATTGCTGGAACAGATGTATATTTAAAAACATGACATAAGAATTTGAAATAAGAAAGGAAAGAAATAAAGGGTACAGATATGAAGTCAAGATTGACAATTAATCTTCACTAGTTTGAGAAAATGTACTGAAGGAAGTGTTACCTGAGTCATGTCTTGAAAGGTAAAGAGGATTTTCTAAAACATGAGGGGCATTCAGCTTGGAAAAAAAGGCAAACACTGAAGTTTATGAATGGTCTACCATAATTTGAAAGTAAATGTTTAATCAACAGATAATAACAATTTATTTGGAGTCAAACATTTTAATATCTGAAAAAAAATTCATGTCATATAAATCCATATTTACTAAAACATTTTTTTTGTTTTTATATGTATTTCATCTCCATTTGTAACAAACATGAAGAATCCTTATATAAATAAACACTCTGGTATGATTTTTCCAAAACTTTGGACACTACAAGTTATAGGTCAGACATTCATTATCTTTGTAATGTGTCTTTTATATTGCAATCACTTAAGTCACTCTTTCAGTAAAATCAGGCATTTCCTTTTATTAACTTGACCTACTCATTTATTGAATTGAATGGCCAATCTGGGAACCTAGAAGAAAATGAATTCATGTTATTTTCATTAAAAAATATAATTAATTATCAGGGAAATGTAAACATTTAAGAATAAAAGACAGGAAGCAAAGAAATAACAGCAGCTATGGGACACACAATCATTACTTAAATCTTCCAACAAAGGAATGAAAAATTGACTTTTGTGAAGCATATTTGTATTGTTTTCCTAAAGTGATTTATTTATTTACCTTTAAGAATTGTAGGGAAAATAGAAGGAGACACAGAGGCCAGATGCAGAGGCAGGAAAGGGAAAGAGTGGATGTGCCTCCAAGCAGCCTTGGTTATTTATATCAGAAGATACATAGGTCATTAGTACCATGACTACGTTATTATTTACTATCCTTTAATCCAAGGTGCTAGATAACATAGAGCTCTTTTCTCCCAGGATATTACCATAGGAACTAGATACTGCACCTGTATAGTTGCCTTACTAGCTTCCAGGAGAAATTGATCGGCATTCCAAGCATGGGAAACAGAGTGCCTGTTACCCCCAGGGATTTTGCTCACCTGAGGAACGCTTCCCTGTACATTTCCACAGTCAGAATACCTACAAAGAATGCTCAATCTCTAGGTAAATAAAGTAGGAGGAGAAGACAATCTTGTGAGTCAAGTTACAAAACACTGGGTTTAGTTTATTTTCCTCACTAGCACCAGAAATAAGCATGCAGGAAACAAAAAAAAAATAAAATAAAATAAAAAATAAACCACAGGATGTGTGGCTTCCTAAAGATTTATCTTATTCAATCTTGTGTAACCTAAAAAAATATAGAAAATACAAAAAAAAAAAGGAGGGGGAAGAAAGCTCTGAAATTGTTGAAGAAACAATCAAGGATCTCAGATTACCTTTAGATTGACCTAGTATTTCAGGTTTTCCTTTCAAAATCCTTCAAAATTTTATATTCTTCTCTAGAAATTATAGGTGAGTATTTATGAACATTTTCAAACAAACTTCTTTGCATTTTCTGAAATTTAACAGAAGGTTAATCAATCATTTAGGATGTAGTCTTTAATTGAAGAACTAGAGCTAAAATTAAATGTATATAATAATTATTAATAATTATTGCATCTAAATATTATGCGAAACGTATTTGCCTTGTAGTGATTCAAAAATATACAGTAATTAACTCGAATTAAATATGAGAGTAAAACCATGGTTAAAATGACACAAATTTTTAAAAGAACTCTACCTGGAGACATACATATGTATACATATAAATTTGTGAAATTCAAATTTAATTATATTATTTTAATTGTATTTATAAATTACATTGAATCTCCTCTCCTATTATTATATTAATTTTATATTAACATTAACATTGTGTACTAGTAATAATTGTAAATTTTCTATGACTCTATGATTCAAACATATTAATTACTTCATATTTATGAACATTTTAATAAAATGTGTGGCTATTGAGTAGAGTAGATGTAATTAAACTTCTTCTGGAACAAACTGTAATTAAAATTATTAACATCCTCAATGTCCTCAAAACAATGACTATAACAATATAATTGAAAAAATAGATTTTCACACTCATATGAAAATAAAACACTTCAAAATCTAGTATAAATGGTATCCATCTTGAACTTCACTGATTTTAATAATAATTGGGAACATATTGTAGTACAAAATGATAATCATTTTCTGACCACTGTTTTTGCTTTATTTTACTAGAATATTTATAATATAGATTTTGAGCACCCATTTACCCAGAGAAAAATGCAGCATAAATAGAAAATTATAATTTATTTTTTTTTCAAATTTTAGACATTATGTTAAGTAAGAAACAAAATTATTTTATTTAGGGGTAAGTTTTTTAAACAAAAAAGCAAAATGTCTACAAAATACAGCATGTATAGTTACCAATAATAATTTTTGATTTTCTTTGTTCACTGAAATTCTTCTTTTAGATTTATTTAGATATAGAGTTCTACTATATAATTATACTTACATGTGAAACATTAAGGGAAACATTAATGAGGATATAATGTGAAAATGTTTCAAATTTTTTTTCACTTACAAAGTACAGATTTTCTAAATAACTTTTCTTTTAAGAATATCAAATTCTTTGTTTCCCTTCAATTCTGTCCTCTTTGACGTTGATAGTTTTTATACTATAGTTTGTATGGGAAATCTAAAGTGTCATGACATTTTAGAGGTGGGGACCTGAGGAATATTCCTTAATTACTGGTTTCCTGATATAATTTATTTGCAGAACAAGTTGCTATTAAAACCCATTTCTGACATCAGAGTCTCTCTGGAATCTTATTGCAACATGTAGTTTATTTTTCACATACCCAGCTCAACTGAGATAACACTCCCAAGGTCTGAATAGAATTCAGCATTATATCTTTGAACTTCCAAAACAGTGTTCTCTTTTCTTTATAAAGTTACCCCGACTCAGATATTTTGTTATAATGAAGAAAATCTAAATAATGCAGAAGGTTACTCTTTTTCTTTAAAAAAAATGATTCTAAGATGGTTTTGACATTGTTTTCCCAATATTTTTATATCTGTTGCTCATGTTTTAAAATTTGCCTTGTTTGAACTTATTAAATGGTTAAAATAAACAGCTTGCATAATAGTAGCATGATATTCTTTATTCATATTATACTTAGGCTATTTTTGTTCAAAATCTCACATGCTTCAGGTAGCTAATCATGCTAATAAAAATACTAACAAGTTTCACATGGCCAATAGTCATTGTAATATACCACTAAACTTAAGAAAAATTACACTGTATAAACATAAATTCATGGAAAAGATCTGCATCATCCAAATGAGTAAATACTTGAAATTGAAGAAACCTACAATACTTGGTAATAATTTATTTGTATTTTTGTAGCTCCTTCATTTTCCTTTGTCTAAAATCCATATGTCTTTAGTAATTTATAAAGGTTAATATATTGTAGCTGCTGGGTGCAGGTCATTGACAGAGCATCTTCCTAGAAAGCAAGAAGCTAAGGGTCCAATCCCCAGCAGCAATGCAACAAAATAAATTGATACATTTATGAATGTGAGATATTGGTATATATTGATATATAAATAAAATAGATTTTAATTAAATAAGTAGGAAATGCTGTCTACTTGTCCCTTGTTTTCCAATTTCATTTTAGAGTCTATGTGTGAGTATATTTAACAACATAAGCGTACAAATTTTTCCTGTGATCTTTTTCAATTTTTTCATGAACTTAAATGATCTTTGAACTTTTTTTAAATTTCTGGCTACAGTTTGGTCTCATACAAAAAGGCTTTGAGAGCTGTTCTACAAGAACTCTCAATATAATATGGCAATTAAAATCTAGTGTTGGACTTCCTGGCATCCAAAGTATACAGGTCATCTGAGGTTATTTAACATAAATTTTATTAACAATAAAATGCGAAAAAATGTATACATACTTCATAGAGTTGCTGGGAAGATTGCATTTTCATCAACAAATATAGTAAGCATTTTGTTAATGTTTGTGTTCACATTATGATTACTTTGAAAATGAATGTGTTCTAATAATTCCTGATAATAATGTGGAATGATTAGCAGAGACTATAAAACATTACTGGGTAGGTTCAATTTCACAAAGGGCAGTATTAAAGGAACGATTATCTGTACATGTTTTTGGGGTAACCAGATGATAAATGGTAAGGGCGTTGTTACCATTTGCTGGTTAATGGATTTATTCTGGAGTCTATAAAGAATACAGCTGTGAAAACTGAACACATCAATACACTAACTTTTCTTAAATCCCATCCCTTCATCAGCAGTAGTTCCATATCTTCTTTCTTGTGAACCATATCTTCTTTCTTGATACACATCTGCCTGGGTTTTTCATGAGTCATATTATTTCCTTAGAAATTATGTATGTTTTGTCCTTATCAATTCCACCTTTTCCCAGTAAATATACTTATTCTTTAATACGCATGTATGTCACTATTTCTTTTTTCTACCAACTCTATCAAATAAATGCAATAGTGTTTCCATGGATCCAACTGTTATTTTATAGAAACAAAAACCAACTGGCTACGTGGTACTCAGGTGGCTTTTTAGTGACTAGGGTGGCTGTGCTTGCTTACACAAAACAAGTAACTCAAGGTGAAGTTGCTGAGGGGATTGGCATATTAGAGAAGGTAGTCACTGAATAATTATGCTAATGTACCTGCTCCAAAGACATTATTGCTCACCGCTGTCAACAATATTTCAGATAATATTGATGACATGGAGTTATAGAATCAAGCAAGTTCACTCAATATCTGCAGGGAATTGATGTCAAGATCCCACCCCACACCCCCAGCTGCCAAAATGTGCATGTGCATGTTCTTGTACCTTGTATAAAATGGCATTGTATTTGCATATAACCTGCACATCTCCTCCCATATATTTTAAATCATCTCCCCATTATTTACACAACTAATATAATACAAATGTTATGTCAATACTTGTTATGGTGTATCATTTAGATAATAATGAAAAGTAAAAAGTGTGCATGGTCAGTACAAAAATATTATTATTATTATTATTATTATTATTTGTATTTGTATTTTCAGCCTGCAGCGCCTTAAATCTACAGGAACAGAATGTACAGAAGAGGGTGGGCCAACTGTGTAATACTAATGGTATTAAGAGATGATCATTGATGGAAGAAGTTTAATGTGAAAAAATGGCTTTATTCACATGGATTCATGTTCTTTCATAACTCAGCCAATACCATATAAATTAATTGCCAAAAATGTTTAAAATATTTTGTTGCTCAACTGCTGTTTACAAAATATTTTATGAAGAGTAAATGGGCTGAACTTATCGATGTTCTGTCTCCTATTTAAAAATAATTTTATAGCCAGTAATATTTTTCACTCCTGTCCGCTCATTATGAAGACAGTTTTTTTTTTCATTACTCAAGAGTCATCGTTACTTCTGCTAAACCCAGATTTGATAATGAGACATTTAATCCTGAGTAAGCTTTAGTCAGATGTGCAGAAGGAGAATACATTGGTGTTCTAAGTGGGGTGAGGCAGAGTGGAAAATGTGCAAGTGGCAAGTCCCCTCTGTGTGGCCTGGAGTTACTTCACAGACAATGAATTTTCCAAGTAGGAAAAAAAAACAGGAAGCAAATTATTGACATTTAGATTTTTAAGAGAGATTTGTTTTTTTCTCATCCTTTCCTAGACCTAAAGGTCCCAACAACAGAACACATATAAAGAAAAGAAACACATATAAGTTTACATAAAATAAGTTTTTTAAAAAAAAATATTTTTAGTGGTAGATCTACACAATATCTTTATTTTATTTATTTATTTTTATGTGGCACATGCATGTGAGGCAAGTGCTCTACCACTGAGCTACAACCCCCACCCCCCGCAAAAAAAGGCTTTAATGACATGTCAGATTGTATCCTCGTGTTGTATATAACTAAAAAGAATAAATTAAAAACAAGAAACAAAAAACATGGGAACATTCACAAGTGAGGATCCAAAGAAATTGGAAGCCTATGTTAATTATACCAAGTTTGGTATTAAGGATAGTCGTAGATAAGCATGGATGGGCTAAATGAATATGATCTAGCGGTAATAAATTGAAAGTGGGAGATAGGCTAGCTGTAGTTTTCAGGACTTTCTTTGGGTTCTCATGCCCTCCTTTCCTCAGGGTGTCCATACGCAGTACAGAAGTATTATTATTATTACGACCTGCTTTATAGAAAATTTAGAGAATTCTTTTTTCTAGGTCTTATTACATTTGTCCCGGGGGAAGGTATATGCAGAAGGAAAGATTGACCTTCTTGGTTTGGCTCTGTTCTCAAATGTTGGGGTGCACAGTATTGGGGTAACATTACTTTTACCCTGTACTTTTTCAAACAATATAGATGCAGTTTTTATAGGAAAGAATCTGTTGTTGAAGTGTTCAAAAGCATAGATTTGTTTAAAGTGCAACACACACACACACACACACACACACACACACACACACACACTTAGCACTGAGTATCTGTAGGGAACTGGTTACACAGTTCCCTGTGGATAACAAAATATATCCTTTTGTGGGATAGTGCTTACATATTACCTACACATATCCTCCCATGAACTTTGAATCATCTCTTGATTACTTATAATACTAATACAATGTTCATGCTACATAAATCATTGTTACACTGTATTTCTGTATGAATCAGTGACAAGAAAAATTTACACATATATTTTGTTCAGGTTCAACTTATTTTTTTCAGGATATTTTTGATCTTTGTTTGAATTCATGGATATAGAGCCTCTAGATGTGGAAAGCAAGTTATATATTCACCACAGATACATATACAATTGTGCTATGGTATGTGTTTCTTTGAGGGGAGTAAGAACTATTAGAGGAGATGTTTTTACTGTTTGTTATGATTTGAATGTTTGTCTCTCCAAAACATGTTGACATTCAGTCCCTAAAAATAAAGAAAGAATTTGGAGGTAAGGCCTCATGTGAAGTATGTAGGTCATGAAAACTCACCTTTGTAAAGGGCTATTACCATTGCAAACAGCTCTTTTAAAAGTAGATACACTTCGCTCTTGTACACTTTACTATCTGAAAATGTAGTACAAAAGCCATTGAAAGATGAAGGGCCCCTGATCTTGGACTTCCCAGATTCTAGAACTGTAAGAAAGTAAATTTCTGTTCTTTATAAATGACCCAGTCTCAGGAGTTTGGTTACAGCAGCACATAATGAATTGAGACAGGATTGGAAACAGTGGTTTCTCAAACATTTGTTCTCATATCATCCCTGTGAAAAATGACAATACATTTTTATTTTCTAGTAGTGTGTTTTAAAGAAATGTCCATAAACCATATACCATTGTTTCATTCTCTGTGATATATTAAATTTATTGAACTTTTAGAAGGTCATGTGAAGTCAGATTTAATGATTTCCTGTGTTATCCAAAAAGGATCTAGGTGCAGGAATTTCAGGACACATTGGCTTCTTATTTGCATTCTAATTTTTGCTCTTAAAATTCCATGAAGTCTGTGCTCATTACTGAGCAATATCATTGCTCAAAAGAAGTCTCTGTATTTGAAGGAGAAAACCGCTATGCAAAGATGTCCTAACATTTCTACATAATTCATCTCTGCACCAGGGTCACTAGATCACCTGTTCTGGATAAGGCCACCAGAATAAAATAATATGAGATAGTCTCTTGCAGTTTGCATTAATAGTATCTGGCCTACATACCTAGAGGTTACTGGTGTTTTAAGCAGTAGTTAGTAGCTATCCATAGAATGCTTATTTAATTTGTCAATTTTAATGCCTAGATAATGCTGGAGGCAATATAGGTATATAAACAACTTGTTCTTGGCCTCAAGAGGTGTTATTATTGCTTTGGATGAGCAATTATTCAAGATATCCTCCGGGGATGTGAGATGTGACAGACGACACATTGGCACTATTTAGAAGCAGCCTGCCAGATGGTCAGAACCTGCAGAGGTGGAATGAGCACAGTATGAAGGGACCTGGGGCAAAACAGTTTTTCTTCAGCAATCTGGTGGCAGCAGCATTTGATAGTTTGAGAAACCAAAGTTGGGGGTGTGTATATATATATATATATATATATATATATATATATATATATATATATATATATGTATATATACATATATATATATATATATATATATATATATATACACAAACTCCAAATTTACATGAAAATTAGTTAAATGTGAGTAGAAGTTAGGCCTGTTTCATGACTCATTCCCTTCACAATATAGTCATCTTCAATGACCTGATAAATTGACTGTGTTTATTTCATCATAAGACAACATACAAGTTACAGTAAAATTTTATAGATTCTATTAAAAAGCAAACTGTTTTCCTTTATTCCCGGGCAGAAAAGAGCTGGTAGTATTCTGGCCACAGTTCAAGCAGTTCTTTACACTGCCGAGTTTCAGAAACACAGTTTATCCCTTCCAGTCTCCATACTCTCTGCTGCTTATGGTGCCCAAGACCTCCACTTCTTTCTTCAACCAGGATGTCTGTCATGATTGGATGAGGATGTATGGGGAAGCTGATGGACCAGTAATGGGTGGTAAAGAGAAGGAAGGCACCACTCAGTCACTTCCATATTTCTCTATTATATTAGGAGCATTATATAGTGGAGACAATTCAAGGACAATATCAGAGACCACCTACCCCAGAAAGCATGGGAAGTTCAGTTGAAACTTAATATTTATAACATTTCAAATGTATTTCATTTGCTGAAAGGCTCAACATGTTTAATTTAAATACAACAAAATACATGGTGTCTTGCTTGCTATACCTTGTAGTAAGTCTCGAATTTGTATATTAAAGTGTCTCCCAAAATTCAAATTATTTTTCAAAATAGCTTTGTTTATTCTAGACCATTTACATTTTCAATAAATTATGCATGATTTTGTCAAAATTATGAAATTTCTTGCTAAGATTTTCATTGGAATTGCAAAAATGCATAGTCTTCCAACTTATCAACTTACTTTAATAATCCATTGACAATTCTTTAAAAAAATTTCTAGTTAAAATTAACAGAATAGATGTTTTGTCAAATTTTTTACTACATATTATGTTTATGATACTATTGCCAATGTTTTAATTTTAATTCTATATTCTATATTTGGCTACTGGTATCAAACATGCAATTACTTTTTATACATAAACTTTTAATTTGGGGAACTTGCCAAGAACACTTATTTATTATATTGCATAATGTTAGATTTCTCTCGGTTTCTTTATGTAGATTATTATATGATTTAGGAATAGTTAGTTTTTGAGTAGGAATTCTTCCTTATTCTAAATTTTAAAGTGTTCTACCTTTTAACATTAAACATGATATTAGCTGTAGGTTCTTCAAAGATGACTTTTATTATATGGAAAAGTGTTTATTATTTTTCCAATTGAATGAGTTTTTAAACAAAAATTGTAAGTGCTTGCTTTGCACCTATTGAAATGAAGTTGAGTTATTTTTTTATTTATTCAATTAGTGTGTTCAATCACATTGATTTTTAAATATTGAAATATTATTTCATTGCACATAAATTCAACTTAATTATATATTACTATTCACACAATGATACTGTTTTTGAGGATTTTTTAATTTGTATTTGTGTTCAAGACATATCTTTGTCTACAATTTTTTTTTGACTTTACTGTTGTATTAGAATTGTCTGGAAATATCTTAGAGATCACCATCTCATTTGCCCTTCCAGTAGATCTTGGAGGGGCTTCCTTTAGCCCACCTCTGATCACATGCACTTCATATTTCTCTAGAGCCTGATCCACTTCCTTTTAGGCTTCCTTTCTGTAACTCTCCACAGGAAGTGAATCCTCTAGACCAGCTTGTGGTACCTGTGGATCATTCCTTGATGGTGGATGTTTAGCACATTTTTGCAATGCATTGAGAATGCATCCCAAACTCCCCTGAACCTCTTTGTTTGGCTTCCTTCCTGGGTAGATGAATACTTACAGAATTGTGCTGATGCCACACTTCCTAGGGTTCCACCATCCATCATGTTCAGAGGTAGCAGTTCAAAAGGGCCCTCTGACTATTTCCCTGGGGGACAGCTTCTCTTCAACCTCTAGGTGGATCCCCTTGCCAGAGAGTGAGGCAGCCAGCCAATGGATCTATTGGCTGAATTTTGTAATTGTCCAGCATCCCTGAGTCAGCTCAGGGACAGATGATCAACTGAGAAGTCAGATGCAGCAGGAGAGTGATTTGTGGATACCTGCAGACCCATGGTGCTTAGAGAAGCAGTCTGCTGCACACTTGCGCATTCTGTAACATCTACATCAGATGAAGAATATGCTGGCCTCAGAAATAAGTTGATAAGTATTCCCTCTTCATTTGTAACTGATTTGGAAAACCTCTTAATTTGTGGGGTTTTTTTGTGTGTAATTTGTTTGTGTGTAAAATTCAGATGTTTTTGTTTTTGTTCACTGTTTTTCAAGTTACTTTAAATCATTTGTCAAATTTTATAAGACTTTCTATTGAAATTATGTTATGTTTTATTGTTAGTTGTTTATACATTTCCATTATTTTTATTTTTTAATGCTTTTAGAATTTATAGTGATGTGCCTCATTCATTCTTGCTATTGGCACAGTGTTTATGCATGTATGTGTGCTGTTGTGTGTTTATTTCTCTATCTAACGAGCTTATAAGTTTGTAAGGAGTTAGCAAGTTTAGTAACTCTTTCATATAACTAGTTTTGTTCTTTCCTATTTTTCCTTTTTTATTGTTTTTCTCCCTTCTGTTTCATTTAACTGCTGCTCATTATTATGTTTTCCCATGCTTTTACTATTAATTAAATTACTCTTTTTTAAATTTTTGTCAATGCACAGACATCTATCACTGCTTTAAACATTTACTCTTTACAATATAAGAATTTGTGGTGAGAATTCCCTAAAAGTAATGTCTTATAAATTCATATAAGTTACATATTTATTAATAAATTTGGATTATTTTCTGATTTCTGTGCTTTTTATTTTGAATGCTTTGTTTATATAGATGTATGATGTTTAATTCCAAACATTTGCTGATTAATTGGACAAATTTATTAATGTGCTATTAACTAAGTTGTGATTAGAGAAGAGACACATTTCAATGCTTTGCAATTTAAAAAGTTTGTTATTTGCTTAGCATTTGATCTATCAGTGAATGCCATTCTGTACTAGGGAAAAAATTATATTCTAGAACACTTTCTTAGAGTTCTGTAAAAAACAGTTCTGCTTTATAGTTGATAGCTTTCACATCAACTATCTTCTTACTAATATTCATTTGTCATCAGTTTTACCAATTCCTGAAAGAGATGCATCAAAATTTTGTGATCATGTTTATCTTTATCTTAATTCTGTCCATTTTATTTTCAGAAAAATTGAAGCACTCTTAATAATGTATTTAACTCTCTGGAAATTTGTGAAAATGGAAGGAAAAACACATGCTCACATTGTCTTATAAAATGTTGTCCTCTAATTCAAAGTGCTTCCAGATTTATTGAATCTTTTAGATGTATTTCAGATGCACATACACAGGGTTTATTAAAAACATATTTGGTGCTGTGTGTACTTTGAAATTCCTACTGGAATTTTTTTTCATACCCATTGAATCTTTAGTGATTAATTACTGATTGTCTTGATCATTGCAAAGTGTATCCTTTAAAATATTTCATCAAAGACAATTGTCTAGCTTTTACAACTACTTTAAACTCATGGAAATAATTTTGCCTTAGAACATAACTTGTAATAATCAATTTCAACTCTCCACTTTCTGTGTGCATTAATGTGACATCGTCAACTCAGATTCCTGGACTATAAATCAGGCTTGGTGAGGAAGTAGAATGAGTGGATACATATAAATAAATTTTGAAATATACATATTAAGATACCACATATTACTTAATGCAATAGTCAATTTCTTTATAAATTTAATTATTATCATTTTTAAAAATTTTACTCAAGCTATATTGATAAAATGTAGAGATAAATTGATAGATACAAGTCAAAATGTATTAGTTCTAGAACTTTCTTATTTAAATTTATTGATTATTTAGCTAATACATGGTATTTTAGTAATATTTTTAACTGTTGTGATTAAAAGATCTTACAGAACAATTGTAGAGGATGAAAAGTTTATTTGAGGGTGTATGGTTTCAGAGGTCCCAGTCCATAGAAAGCCAACTTCACTCCTCAGGACTCAAGGTAAGGTAGAACATCATGGCAGAAGAATGCATCAGAGGAAAGCAGCTCACAAGATGAGCAAGAAGCAGCCACCCTCTACACAGCTTCAGTTACCACACACTAATCTCATTCACTGATTGGGTTAAAGCTCTCATAACTCAACCATGCCTTCTCCAAACATTCTTGCATTGTCTCACATATGAGCTTTGGGGGGACACATCACATCCAAACCATAACACATGGGAAAAGTCAATATTTGATCTACTATAATCCCCTTTATCCATGGGGCATATGTACCTAGACACCCATTGAATTTTAAAAATGTGGATATTTCAGAACCATATATAACATGTTTTTTTTCTACACACACATACATATGATAAAATTTAATTTGTAAATTAGGCACAGTAAGAGATTAGCAACCATAACAATGAAATAGAACAATTATAACAAAGTATTATAATACAACTTATTTAAAGTTTATTACTTGTATATTTCTGGAATTTTACATTTAATATTCCCAGATCATGTTGACTACTGATAAATCAAACCACTTAAAGTGAAAGTATAAGAAAAGAAGACTACTGTACCCTGCAGGAAAAAAACACCTTTCATCTGCCTACAGTGGACTGGTTTACAATACTAATGTCTGATAAAAGAAAAATACAATTCCTCATCTACTTTATTCAAATCTTATCCCTGTAAGAGCAAATAAATGAAATTATAATTTCCAGATATAATGACAAAGCCAAATATATGTGAAATTAGTTATCTTAGAGTCTTTTCAGCATAATTTTGCTCTCTATCAATTTTCTTTTAATCATGTTAATCTCAAATAAAAATAGGGACAAAAAGAAAAGTAGAAACCAGTAAAAGGTTGACTTTTGAAGAGGTGTTTAAAAACTCCAAACTCAGAAGAAGTCTTAAAAAATACAGTGTTTACTGTCTTTATACACATTCCATAAAGAAATTATGGAAATAACTTCAAGGAAATCAAATTTCAAAATCTCAACTCTGTTTAAAAAATCATGTAGAGTGAATTCAAGCTTCAAGTAAGTAGAGTGAATAGAGCAAGGAAAAGATGTTCTGTGTAGTGTGGGCTATAAACATTCTGTCCATGTCATTGTAAGATTATTGACAAAATTCTTCCAGGAAACATATGGTTGACTGAGTTATAACAAGGTTAAATACCACCTGTGTCCCTAATTAGAATGCCTCAATTTAGTTAATTCTAAATATCAAAATCAGACTCATTACTCTTACCAGGGCTAAGTTAATCACAAAATAATGACTAATATCAAGATATCAAATCCACTTAGAATTACTGAGGCTAATTGTACAAAAAAAAAATGAACTGGATATATTTATCATAGTCCCCTAAAGCACAACTAGGTACAGATCACTATTTTTTTTTCCAAAAACACACCTCCTGTTTGAGGCCCAATGCCAGAACCTCATTGGCATATCACATTTTTAATTAGTGTAGAAAGAATTGACTGAATGGAGCAGGAATCTTCACTGTTCAAAAACCAGTGAAGTCAGAAGACCAATGAGCAAAAAACTATGAAGAAAATTACCAAATATAATATCATATTTGGAAAAAGTGATTTTTTCCCTTTACCTAGAAACAGTTAGTTCATTGAATCCAGGGTAGAGAGTAATTCAATGAATGGCCTTTACTGCACCAAATGCTGAGACATAGTTCAGATTACGTTCACTGACTTTGTGCATATGAGAATCACATAATAATACTAAAACAACAATGCTGGTGGTCTATTCCAAAACAGTCAGGTTATTTGCACCTGGATGTGTTCTGGGTATAATGATTTTTAAGAGCTCTTGAATTGATGTTTTGAAAATGTAGTAGGTGAGAAAATCAGATTTAGTCAGATGAAGAAAGGGATCATTCTTTCCATGCAAGTATCTCAAACTCTAGATGCTAGAGAGCAGTAGAAAGTATATGAAGATGAAGTTAAGAAAGAAAAAAATGGAGGGATTTGATCCATTTGGAAGGTGATATGTGTAAAGGAAGCTAAGCAGAAAAAATGGCAGAAGCAGCTTTGGTTAAGTTGGACTTCCTCATCAAGGTGTTGGGATTTTATTTGAAGAGAAAGACAAGATAAGTTATTTATCTAGGATTTTTAAAATATTTTAAAACAGAGAAAATTATTATGTGAATTATAAATAAGAAAAAGATGGTAAGAAATGAATAAAATATACACATTTGTATTTATGTTTTGTTAAATTATAGAATTAGATTTATTTTATTAGAAAAATGTAAGTGGCATCTGATTTCAATGAATGAACATATTAATACTAACTACAGTATGTTAATAGACTGAATTTGCCTAGCATGGGGATGCATGTTTTATTTTTTTAATTGCCTTTGTTTGTTCCCCAAATCCGGAGAGGTAGATTTCAATGATAAAATTATATCTAATAAATATTAAGTGGTTACTTTGCTCCAAGGTCTATGAAAACTCTTTACATACATATATTTGTTCATTCTTATTAAAGCCATTGTACTCATTCATTATTTTATTATGTGAATTTTAAATGTGAATTTCAGGGCTGGGAATTTGCCTCATTGGACAAAGTTTACCTAGCATGCACGAGAATTAGATGAGGATTCAAGTCCCAGTCCCAGTAAAAATAAAATAAAATATCAATTTTTGAATCAAGGAAAATAATGAAGTTCACCATGTCTCCAAGATAATAAATGTGCAGTTCCAGTATTTATTAATAAAGTTCCAGATACTAAATTCTATCTTTTTTACTTTAAAAAATTTCTTCTAGTTAGGTAAAGTAGAGGGAGAACAATATAGAAGGAAGAGGAGAGGGTTGGTGTATTAGTTTTTTATGTTGTCCAGCAAATCGGCACACTTAATGACTTAAACAACACAAATGTATTATTCGCCTGTTGATTCAGCAATCAAGACACCAAGTGCAGGGTTGGATCTTATATATAGCTAAATATGAAGGTGTGCCCAGTTCCCAACTGGGAGCCCATCTCTGCTCCAAGAGACTTGCAACTGTACTTTTCTAGAGACCTTTTAGCATTAAAAGACAAAAATATGCATCAAATTTCTTTCACTACTATTGCTGCTGCATCTCCACTTCTGTTTTTGCCTTTCCTCTCCTTGTACCAGAGATATCTCTTTTATTGTTGGGATGTGAGGTGTCCCCTAAAAGCTCATGTGTGAGACAATGCAAGGAGAAATAATTTGGTAACATCCTTAACCTAATCACCAAATCAAAATCCCCCTGATGGGATTAACTGGGTGGTGACTGGAGGCAAGTGGTGTATGGCTGGAGGAAGTGGTTCATTGGCAGCATAGCTTTTGGGGGTATGTATTTTGTATCTGGAGAGAGGAGTCTCTCTCTCTGACCTTCTTGATTATTACATAAGCTGCTTCTCTCTGCCACAGTCTTCCCTTATTATATCCTGCCTCACCTCAAGCCTTGGGGAATGGAGCCAGCCATTTATGGACTGAGACCTCTGAAACCATGAGCCCCTAAATAAACCTTTCTTCCTCTACAGTTGTTCTAGTCATGTCTTTCAGTTTCTTTGCATCAGCCAAAAAGCTGACTAAAGTCATCCCCGATATTATGGCTCAGGTTATTAGTAAAAGTAAAACTAGGTAACCTTCACATTAAAGGTAATTGACTTTAGTTACACCTGCAAGATCCTTGCATAATGGTACTTAAATTAGTGTTTGAGTATCTGGGTGATGGGAATTGTGTAGGATGGAAATCATTATTATTAGTATTCTTACCATAAATACATAAAATTTTACACATACCCTCCACAAATTTAACATTCATCATCAACATCTGGTCAGTGGTATCAACTATTGGTGTAAAGTAGATATAGATAAAGATGTTAATAACTATGTGTCACACATTCAAAGTAGCTACAATAGTGAATATTAAGTGATGTCATTTTATCAAGAAATGTTAAATAATTTTATTAGTGAATATGCTAATGAGATTGACTTTTCATAATAGAATATATACAGATATCAGAATATCACATTGAAAACTATAAATGTATATAATTATTAATTTTTCATTAAAAATAAAATATGTGTTAAAATTGTAGAAGGAATATATTAAGATAGTCAAAACAGAAGCAGGTCTATGCCAATCCCAGGAGCACTGATTTCAGGTAGGGTCAATGGGGTTGAGCAAAAAGGAAGAGAAAGATTGAAAAGAAGTAAAAAAAAGGTGCTCAAGAAGGGCATGTTTATATTTTCCCTGGAAGCTAAGGTGAGGAACATTTCAAAAGGGCATATCAACTTCTGGAGATGCTGTAAACAGATTAAATAATGTTTCATAAGCAAATGTTGTTTTCTATTAGTTAACCCAGTAATAGCTAGTTAAAATTCTTCATGGAGTACAAAAATGCATATCTCAAATTCATGGAATGTAATTATGACAGGATTTAAAGGGGAGTCATTTGGGGAAAACTTGAGTGATAAAACAGAAAATCTTAGGCTATTTTGGAAGACCACTGAGGATCAAGAAAAATATTCTTCTCTTATTTTTAAATTGTAATATAAAATATAGAAATGTATGGTGTGGAATGTTGAAGCTAACAGAAAAAGAGATTCAGAACATTGAAAAGAAAGGAAGCTAATGATAGAAAAATTTCTTAGAATAAATTAGAAGGAAGAAGTTTAACACCAATGCTGGGTCTAGTTTCATGTAATGGCCTAACTTTATGTTTATGCAACTCTCCTTATTGAAAGTGTATTTTTTTTTTTGGTCTGAAGGATCTATATGCCTATCTATATAATATCTCTATCTAGATCTATATGCCTATCTATATAATATCTCTATCTAGTCTATTAAGCTCCTGAAATAAGTTCACAAATTTAATTAAATATTTAGAAAAAAATAAAAATAACTGAGGCAACAGGATTAATACTATAGACAAAGAACAAATCATACATTTAACATCATGGAAAAATATTAATTTTCTGGCTTGTAAAATCCAAGCTGAAGTGTAATATATTGTTAAAAATGAAAAATAAGCAAATATGAGATAAGCTATGAAAAAATGTCACCTAAGAGATTATACAAAATATTTGCTTTTGATTAAGATAGTATAATATTTAAAAATTTCCATTGCTTCTAGGTGATTATGTGTATATTACTTGAAGTTGGGAAGAAATTTTTTTCAATATACATAGAAAAAATAAAGTGAATGGTGTCTTTAGTTGATATTCAGAAAGTAAAGCTGATGGAAATTCTTTAAAACCTAAAGATTGTCATGAGAAGAATGAGTAATTAGAGGGGATTACAAAACAATTATGAACTTAGGCTTTGTAATTTATAACTTGTATACAACTGACAAAATTTGAACAAAATGTTCAGTTTAATAAGATGTTATGAAAATAGACTATATAAAATTAAAATGTGAATTGCAGGAAGCAGTAGAAATTTAACTGTTGAGGATGGCAATCTCTCAACTAATTGTACAAAGGACAGAATAAAAAGAAGAAAAAATGTTACTTTTAGTAATATACTCTGTCACTCTTTTATGATAATATTATATGAATTAATTTCATAAATAGAAAAGTAACTCAAAAAGAATTGCTTAAGTATAGGTATTAAATTATAGAATTTCACTGAGGTTTTAAATTTTTTAAAAAATAACATGTTTTATTATGTGATAACTAACAATAGAATAGTTATTTGTGTAGTAAATTGGAATTACCATGTTCTTGTCAGACCATGTTTTTTAGAATTGTTCTTTTATGTTATCCTGCATATGGAAGCATCATGGAACATCCTAGTAAAATTTCTGTATTCTGATTTTGTTTCCTTCCCTAGTGCAAAAAAAATGGATCAAATATATTTTCTCATTACAATAAGAGTAACAACAGTATGTTTCCTGAAATGAGTACTGAGAAAGTAGATAAAGTTTAGGAGAAACTTTTTCTGTCTTGTGGTAGAAATATCCTCTCCTAGGAATCAGAATCTCTAAGTGAGTAGAGTCATCAATTGGAAAGATGGAAATGCAAATTTTCCATGGAACTCAATGGGCATAATAACAGGAGCAACTATGCCTATTTCATCATTTATTTCCAAAAATCACATATTCCAACCCTTGTGGTCACAAAACCATATAAATATACAATGGTGATTGATTCAAAGATTGTGCCTCATCCTTAGGACAGCATCCAAACATTTAGAGTGTTTTCATAGCAGGTAATCCAAACATATTCTAAGGTCATTTCAATGTTCCATTAGGCTGTGAGCTTCTATGTAATATAGGGCAAGAATATCTCATAGAATTATGTCATCATTAGGTCTCATACATTCTTAGTCTAAGGTAATTTTATGCAGGATTCCATAATGTTATGTGATTTATGAAACCTAAATTAGGAGTATTGGCTAGGATGCCATGTTGGCCTGTGTTGCTGGCAGACCTAACATACTTCAACAATTGAAGGATTCTAGGTTCCATTACTGACACCATATTTCCAAACATCTCAAGTATCTATTGTGCATTCACTAGGTGGTCAAGCACAGTTAATGGCTGACCTCTATTGGGCAGGACAGTCTGTATGCTTTTTAATAACATATAGTAACCTATTGGAGTTCATTAAAACTATTTGGCACCAATGAAAGATTCAAAAATTCAAAATTTTCTCAGTCTTGTTTTTTTTACACTAATCAAGCCTTGCTTTTTCCTCGTTCCTACTTATTAGCATAGGTATACACAACTGCTTTATTACCATCTGAACAATAATTGATCCACTCTCTGGACACTATCCTCAGGGCCTTTGTCCTATGAGCTCTTTTTTTCAAATGTTCTTGTGTTGGGTTTGTCCATTGAAGACTTGATACTACAAAGATCTGTGTTCAGTTTGTTTATTTTGAAGGTGATCCAGCAGGAGTTGATAGTGACAAGAAGTATAAAACAGAGCAAATAATTTTAAACCAGTTATGACTGTGTGCACTTGTTAGGGAGTTGCCTTAGCGAACTGATGAAAGAGTATGACAAATACTTCAGTTATCCCAACTAAGGAGCAAGAATTATGTGGTATTTCTGTTGTTATTAAATGAGACCCTCTTCTGGGAATTTGCTCTCTGTTGTTCTGTTTTGACTTATATGTGAACCAAGTATTCTCCTTAGGCCAGAAAACACCAATAGACAATGTTCATAGATATTTCAAGTATATAGCCTTCATCCTGTAAAGCATGAATCCTGTGCTGACAGCTTTATTACTATCAGAGACTCTATGAATTTATACCAAGATAGCATTTGCAAATTGTCCAGTTTTAAAATTTTCTAAAGAAATTTAGGAATCAACTAATCTGTTAAAAATGGGAATGAAGAAAAGAAATAATTTACAAATCAGCAGAAAGAGCGATCAAGAGAAATAGAAGTTATGAGGTGAATAAGAGAATACATTTCTAAAAGGAGTAGAATATTACACATACAGGGGCATTGTTATTGTACAAGTCACTTAGAAAAATAAGAAATTGACAGAGAGAATATACCTTTACAATAGAAGTTAACCTTTCATATAATCATAAGCAATATCATCTGTAACATCTATTAGAATGCTGGAAAACCAACATACATTTGATAGTATAAAGTCTATGATTAAGAGTTGGATAATAATAAATTGTATAGAAATAATATTTTATTTGATTATTTGTTCATATACATATATGTATAAATATACATTCTTAAGATGTTGATGAACCTTTATTTTATTCATTTATTTATATGTGTTGCCAAGAATCAAACCCAGTGCCTCACACATGTTAGGCAAGCACTCTACCACTAAGCCACAACCCCAGCCCTATTCAGGTATATTTTTTGAATATTGTTTTTTATTTGTTTTCATTGTTTTAAATCAATATTCTATGAAGCATCCATGGCTTAAAAACAAAGATGTAGAAATTACTAGATGTAGAATACTAGAATATATAAAATCCTCAAAGATAAAATGAGAGGGCCAAGTGAGTTAAAAAGAATAACTGTATTTTAGTTTAAGTCTCCTGGCAATATGTTAAAGTATCTTCTACAGAAATTGCATCAAGAATCTATTTTATTGTCATATATTTTCTGTAGAAGGCAACAAGTGGCCTGCCCATCAGGAGAATTTGATGTGTACTTCATATGGCAATAACATGAAAATAAACTAAGTAAAATTGAAGGAGAAACAGCATTGTGTTAACTTAACTTAAAATAATCCATATAGACCATTAGCTAGGATATAAGCTTGGTATAATAAATACCATTGCATGTTACAGAGTTACCAATGTAATACACTTCATAAGGAATGAAAATATAATCAGAACTATAAATCTATAAAAGGATCGTTTGGGACTTGTAGGATACCTACTCCTTTAGTTCAGTTGAGGGGATTTCCTAATGGAGGATATAACTGAGCAGGCAGCCTGGGTCAGGATGCAAATGACTGGGAAAGTCTAAGTGGTTTAGCATTTACTCTTTAGGAAATGGGGAGGGTGGTAACCAATGACTTCTAAATAGAAAAGTCACATAACTAGAAGCATGAATAATGTTTAGATTAAGAAACAGAAAAGGTGAGGAGATCACATAATAACTCTGATTATTTAACAGCAAAACAAAGCAAGGAATGAATATCAGAATTAGATGTCAGAATAAAATGGAATTGCTTTCTAAAAAAATTCTTGCCATATTCATGACAATGAGAGAAAGTACCCTAGGGGAATTATGAACTTTTTTCCCTTTTCCTGGTTCATACACTACCTGTGACCTAAGTCTTATAAAAAAAGATGATGGTTAAGATTAATTATCAAGCTAGAAACCTAGGAATGATAAAAGTTTGTATTGACCCCACATCCCAAAGACATATACTTCAGGGGAGAAAATACAAACTCCTAAAATATCCTAGTAATTATTTGAGCAGTCATATTAGTACACGTTAGCCTTCAGTGTGGACTGATAGAGGGACGCAAGAAGAGGATGTAACTGAGTATTTTTTTCCCTAAATTCCATCACTGAACTCTAATTCTGTGAATGATACAAATGTTAGTCGAATAGTCAAAACATTCAAACCTACCAAAAATATTCACAGAGGTATCTGAAATTTGAATGGATTTATTTTTGGTTCCATTAATATGTCCCCTTAGTCCAAAGCCTACTTCAATATAGCTACCTCAGAAAGAGATAAATGTATACATTAGAAAGAATAACAAGAAGAAAATATGACTAACAGGAGTGGTAAGATCCTGAAGGAAAAACAAGGCTTGCTGTTGGTTTAGAAAGTGTCTTTCACCAGTGTTGTTTACAGGGTAAAAATGTGCTCACTAGAATCTCCAGGGCTAAGCACATGCTTATTTGAAGCAACTAGAGAGTCAGCTAATCAACTAAAGGACTCTTCCATGAGTAAGTGTAAGTCATTTTATCTATGAATACTTTCTCATGTGTTTATCAGAACTTTAACAATTCAGGCCATTTCAACATCTTGAAGGGTTTTAATTGCTATATATTGCAATATAATATATGCCATATATATATACAAGGCAAAGTCAACAACTTGGGTTTCAAATACATTTGCTACATTCTCACATATAATAACATTTTTATTCTGCTTTTCTATTTCAAATCTCAGACTTATCTTGGGTAACTAAAAAATTTTTATATCAAACATAAGGGAAAATGTCAGTACCTTTCCCAAAAATATATAGGAATATTTTTGAACATTCTATGTAATCAATGAAATACCATGGAATTCAGATGCTAGAATATTCTTTCTAAAAGTAGAATAGATTTTCTAAGCTTTCTGAAAGAAATTAAATGTTCCCTAGAATATATGGACTTTAAAATATACTCCTTAATCAAAAAGTTACTTAGCAGAATTTAATATAGACTAGTTCGATTATCTGTATCTTTGTGCTTCTCTCTATGTGTGTTATTCAGGGATCCAGTGGAACATTAGTTGAGTTAAAATATCTTTTAGCATGTAAGAGAATTATTTCATGTTTATTGCTATGACTGATCGTTTAGAGGCTTTTAATTTAAAATTTTAAATAGAAAATAGAAAGTATGTGCAAAGACAGAAGCTAAATATTTATTTAAGTTGAAAAAAAAGGCTGTAAGCTTACATCAGAAAATTGATATTGTACTATCACAGGAAATAATTTAAACAAAAAAGACAAAAGCTCTCAGTAAAATTTAAAAAATATTTTCTTTAGATATATGTGACAGTAGAATATATTTTTGCTGCGGGTTTCTGTTCTCACAACTAAAAGGCAGTCTGATTGGGCTGCATAAAATAACCACACAAGAGACACAAATACCTTTTTCTTTGGGGTTGCTGTGAGGGCTCTCTGACCTTAAGGGTCCACAGGAAGAGAGAAGGCGAGAGCACTTGCTGACCCCTTTTATTGAGAAGCTATTCAAATGAGGCAAGGGGTCAGGTTTCAGGGAGCTGAGTCTATCTTCATGATGTCCCCTGTCAGCAGGTTGATTGACACCTGGGTAGGCCACACCCAAAGGCACAATAAGAGAAGGGGACACACACAAGGCACTTCCATGGAAGATTCTATCCTAAAAAGGGTGAGTGGTTATATTACAAAGGAACAGGTGAGCATAGCTTCACCCATGGGGCTGTAGCAAGACACACTCATGCACCAGACACCAATCCTGGAACCCAAGAAGGGTGGGGAAAGCTCTGCCACATTTCTGTGACTGAGCACCTCACACCCACTGGGGGAGTGACTCAGTCACATGTGAGTTTGGTCTCACACATATTTTGTCATGTTTATGCAAACATGAATTAAATCTTATTCTAATTAGGAGGCCAGTCGTTTGGTTATACATGATGTGGAGCATCAGCAAGATTTGTAATTGTTTACAAAAGAATCTGATTCAAAAAGTGAATCAACTATTAGTCAAGACCATAAATTATAGGTAAGTCTGAGAAAACTGGAGAAATACTGATATGAAATGAGAAGCCTAATAAGATTAGGAAAAAAATAGGGCTATTAAATATTCTACTTTCCTCAAAAAAACTTGAAATGACTAAAATAAAAGAAATAAGATGGCAACTTAAAATCTAGGCAATGTATAAGCAAAATTATAAGGTTGAGCATATTTCATTAATGCAACCATTGTTTGTTTTACATGTGTAAAATTTAGTTGCATTGACCGCCTGCAATGTCTGTATAAGCTTCCCTTTATTTCCATTAAATGTAAATTGTCCATTAAATTATACTTGGTCTTATTATCATAATGCTAATATAACTGGGTCACACCTTTGCTCAAGACTTACAATCTGGAATTATTGTAGGCCACAGATAGAAAGGTTCTGTAAGGTAATGACCTATAATTTAAAGAATTGCTTTGGACTGTAATCTAGTATTATCCTGTTTTCTGAAAACTCGGTCTGCTGATATAATAAAATACAAACAACAATAATTTTTATGCAAGATTTTATTCTAGGAATTAGTAGTTTTATAATCACAAACAAAACCAAAAATGATTTGTAAATTAAATATGATACATATTTTCAATAAAAATAGCAATTTATTTTAAATATGACATATATATATATATATATACACTGAAATGAATCTAATGAAAAGCAATTCAGTAAAATTTTGTCATTATCTTTCATTCTTTTTGAACATCCTGTGTAACTCAGGAACATTTACCAACTCTGTACCTAATACATGATTTAAAAGCTTCTGCTTTAAATAGAACAAATTTATGCCTGGAAATTACTAAAATTATCCTAATTTCTTTAGGCTTATTTGGCCTCAGTATATGAATACAATCCCAATATCTTAGTGTTTTTACTTATTCCTTTCATTTTGCAGCCCCCTCTCATACCCTTTCTGCTTTTAGGGTTATGAATACAACAGAGGTAGCAAACACTAAGAGATAAAAACTAGTATTAAATTTTTATCTAGGGCTGGAGATATAGCTTAGTTGGTAGAGTGCTTGCCTCTCATGCACAAGGCCCTGGGTTCAATCCACAGAACCAAAAAAAAAAATTACAGACAGGCTGAGTGCCAAGAGTATACAAAAGGTTGCAGATTTAGGTGAAGTGATAACTGGAGGTGTCTCTGTAGAGGGGAGAGTTTAATAGAGATATGATTCCAGGTAAGAAAGAACACACAGGGGCATCTTGAGGACTATTTCCAGAATTTTAGATCCTGATGACAGAGCAAAGCTTGCAGCACCATGGTAAGTGGGTCTGGAGTGACAAAGTGAAACATTGGGAGATTGTTAGGAGGAAAAAAGCCAACCATTAAGTGCACCGAAGGTCACGGGAAGAATTTTAATTTTTATTCCCACTGGGGGAAGGCGAAGGAAGCTATGGAGGAGGAAAATAATTCTGACAAGTTGCCATTTTAGAGATGTGCTGCAGTCTGGCAGTCTGGTGGGCACAATTCATGAGCCACTTATCAAGCAGAAATGAACTTTTAGAACACACACGCTGCACCACAGGAGCTCTTCAGGAATTCCCTCTGAGCCCAACTGCCACCACCAGCTTCCCACAAGCTTCTCAACCCTTTCACTTCTCCTGCTCTTGAGGTCGATTGGCTGGGTCTTGTGGGCGGAGCCAAAAAAGTCCCCCAATGAGCAGCTCTGTTGTCTGAAAGGGCTGGGAAACAGCCCAATGAGCATCACTGCAGAGGAGCCAATCAGCTGGCAACTGGAAGTTTGCTGGGGCTTCTGTGAGCCAGTCATCAGCTGGAAGCTGGAAGTTTGCTGGGGCCCCTTCCGCTGTGGCTCTCAACAGAGATGTCCTTTAGTTGAGGAATGAAAGTTGACAGAAATGTGCCAGGTGTTGAAAGGAGCATGATCATTTAGGAGGATATTGTTTAAATTCATGTGAGCAATGTTCTGGCTTGAACTACATGTGGAACAAGGAGCCCATTTAACTTTTTTGAAATTTAATTTAGGAGAATTTGTTATATCCTGATAAGATGTATGAAAATGAGAGCTGACAAGAATTACTGGGTTTTTGTTTGTTTGTTTTGTGGAGATGGATACCAGGGATTGAACTCAGGGGCACTCAACCACTGAGCCACATCACCAGCCCAATTTTGTATTTTATTAGAGACAGGGTCTCACTGAGTAGCTTAGTGCCTCATTAAATTGCTCTAGTCAGGGTGTAATGAAACTATAAATGTTAGTGCAGCAGCCTGGGAAAGCAAAGTAGGCTTCTTTTAAAATCTGTTCCTCAAGAACAAGTAGGGGCACAATGAATAGAAGAGAGTGATGATATACATTAAAACAATTTGTGGAAGCTGTGATTTGGGATCTAGGAAGAAACCATTCTGTGGTGACTCGATAAGACCCAAGCTGAAGGGATAAATATCCATCTCATCTTGATTTTTCCTATAACTATCTACTACACTCTGCTAAACCTAGAAAAAAAAGAATAAAGCTAGCAGACAACAGTCAGCCCCACTGAGAAGTTCTTTATAGAATGGAGAAAGTTTTGATGAATTCTAGGAATATATACTACATGGTATGGCAGATAATTCACAGTTCTATATTCATTGCAGGTGGTGCATAATGTAATTCTGTCAGACTGTCTCTATCAAGCTCTTCACTTTTTAAGTGAAAAAGAGTTGCAAGAAGTGAGACCATCATTACACATAACTTGAAATCTGTCCTAGTTTGTCATGGACAATAATGAGCTGACATGGCATAAAAATCAATATTAAGAATTTTTCTATTTGCCTGAAATTGTATGTGTTTTTTTTTAAATATGTAAATGTGTGTACTCTCTTTTACTTGGGGGCATTCAACATCAGGCATAATGTTTGAATTTTCTGTTGCATAATAAAATAGATCACCTGAATGTGACTTTTCTATGGAATTAACTAGATGTAGACATTGAGAAAGCTGTTTAACTTGCCCATGCATTAGTTTCTTCATTTGTTAGTATCTACATAAAATAGTAAAAATTAAAGAAGGTAATACAAGGAAAGCCTTTAGAATGATGCCTTTTACATGGTAAAGCTTTAGATATATTTTGTTATTACTGTTAATGAAAACTAAATTATATCAGGCTATATATATGTTGAAATTTTCAAATTCATGTTTTTAATTTTATAAGAACAATGAGAAAATGAGTTGATAAAACCATTACAAATATTATTTGTAAAATAAATATTCACTATGTTAAGAAAAAAAGAATGTGCGTGGGAGAGAGAGAGAGTATGTTTGTTTTTTTGTGTATCTTGTGTATTTACTTTTAAATATAATACATTATTTAATTTGAGCCTTTCACTGATATTAAGGTAATTTCTCTTTCTGAAGTTGTTTGATATTTCATGGCTTTGTGCATTTCACTGCAAAATACTCTATTTAATGGCAACTTGATTTTATAATAGAATATGCTATGCTTATAACTTATGTCTTTAACATTATTTTATGCTTTGAAAATCCTGAAAAAAACTATGATCAACTTCGAGGTCCCAAGAGTATAAGAGCTTTGCAGGCATCTTGTCTGTTTTATTTCTTAGTTTTCAGCACATGTCCTTATAGGTAGATCTTTTTTCTATCTCAGTGAATTGATCTTCTCAGAAATATCAAGACAAACTATTTGAAAAGAGCGCTTCACATTTTTTCTTAGTTAGCAGCTGTCAACTCAATTCTATATTGTGAGCTGAGAGATATGCACCCCCCTTGAGTCTGGCCCTGGAATGGTCTCCACTTAATAAGATACACTTGACTCCATATACAGGCACTTACTCAGTTTCCAAGAAACATCCAAAAATACATAATTGCCCTTAAATTAGAATTATAGTCATAGATATGTGACAGTTATTACTCATACTTTCAAAACTACATCTGGCAAAGCTGCCAGTTCCTAAATTATGTTCTAAGTGATATAGAGATCATTGATGGAAACCCATGACAGAATTTGAGTTTCATTGCATAACATTTTACAAGAGCTCAATACATACAATGAGTGGAAGAGATTACTCAATTTCTATAACTAATCCAGTTGCAAATACCATAATTATCTGGGAGGATTTTATGATTTTTTTTTATTTCATGGAAATGCTATTTATAAATTTCCCAGTTAGCTCTAACAATATTTAATATGAACAAATTCATGATACTTTACATAATTAGATTCCTTCTAATGTCATTTCTACTTTTTCTATTTTAAATGATTCTTTTTTAAAAATTCATTTAAAATATTTTGAATTTTATGTTATATAACATTACCTCATAGTATTTACATGGTATATAATAAAATAATAATTGTATGTCTTGCTGACTTTATAGCTCTTAAATGGAAATTTTTAGGGAAAGAACTAAAAATCTGAAGTTAAAAAAAATTATAATTTTTAAAATAATTCTACCAGTGTAGTAAATACTTATTTGCTTTGCTAATACATTTTCATATGGGAAAAATAAAAATAAAACTGGCTAGTTAATTATAGAAGGATATCCTTGTATTACCTTAATAATATACCTTGTATTCTATACTTTTTACAACTGATTGTCTTCTATGTAGCTTATTTTTGTTGCCTAAGATACCAATGTAGGAAAACACCTAATTCTTTTGCCATTATTGTGTAGTTATTTCTCCTTTCAAAAATCTTTTATTTAGGACTCGGGTTGTGGCTCAGTAGTAGAGCAATCACCTAGCATGTGGAAGGCCCTGGGTTTGATCCTTGGCACTACATAAATATAAATAAATAAAATATAGGTATTGTGTCCAACTACAACTAAAAATTTCTTTTTTCAAAAAAACTTTGATTTACATGTATTAGAAGCAAACAAAAATGTCTCAATAGTTGAAATTATCCCTTTCTATTGCAAAACTTTCTCAATTCTTATATTTTCAAAGGTAGCTAAATGTTCCTTCAACAATTTTCATATATTAGAAATATGTTTCTTCTTTATTTTTTAATGAATTATGTTCATGTGCTCAATGTGCAATTATGCCCCCACCCCCAACCAAAAAAAAATACCATGTGATGATGTTCTAAATCTTGTACCACAGAATGTGACTGGAGTTGGAAATAGGGGATGAAATTGAAATGATATCATTACACAGGGCTCTGATTATGAGGGACATATTTTTAGGGATACTAAACTTTAGACAGGTTTCCTCTGGCCCTCCACTTCTTATATCCTTTTTAAGACCATTTACTTTAGAAAATTTTCAATTATAAATATTTTTTCTGATTATTTGATATTTATTTACTTATTTTTTTAAATGATAGCCCCTTGCTAGTTTAAGATCTCAGGAATGTCTTTCTCAAGGACCTGGGAACAATTATTTGATATGCAATCATCAAGAAAGATCCAGTCCCTATCTCCTTGCCTTTGTTGGAGGATAGTAGCTGAACTTCAGTAAGAACCAATTAGCAAACACAGATAGCTTAATCACAGTAATTAACCTCATCCCAATGTCATCTACTAACTTTACCCGCAAGCTTACACAGGTCCTTAAAAATTCTCTTGCCATTTCTATTTGCAGAGTTGTGTTTGCAATAAACTTGACCCTTATTGAAATAGTCTTAAAATAAAGTCAATTTTGCCTATTCAACTTGTCCAGTGCGATTTTTATTTAGCAGCATTGATCAAACATGACCAATGTTCTTAATAAGGGGAAAATTGAGACACAAAGACAATCGTGCTAATAGGGAGACTATCATGTAAAAATAAAAGCAGAGATCTTACTGGTTGCAGTAGAAGCCCAAGAAAAAGGAAGTTTCCCAGAAAACCACCAGAGACTAGGAAAGAAGCATGAAATAGACCTTCCTTCTGACCCTCAAACCAGTATTCTGCCATCTTAATATTGAACTTCTATTCCCCAGAAATGTGAGAAAATACATTTCTGTTGTTTAAATATGGTACATGTTTCTATCAGAGTACTTTGCCATGGTCACTCTAGGAAACTAATAAAACACATAACACACTTTAAACATCATTGATTGTAACAAGAAAATGTTTCTTGAAGACAAATTCTGCTGTCACCTGGGTTTGAACCTAGGAAGAATTCTTAAAATTGAGAAGTCTCCATATCCTCATCTGATCTAACAAGGGAGACACTGTGAATGACAATAGAACTAAATAAATGTTTTGCTGTTTTACTTTTCAATTAAGAGATAATTTGTGAAAGTTAAAAAAAAGGAGAAATGAACAAACAACAAGTTTTATGGCACTTGTTGAACTCACTTACCATCTAACTGTATAGGGTAGATCTGGAAGTCTGTATCCAAGCCTTTTGGTGTTTGCTGCTGTATTAAATCCCCTGTCATAGGGAAACTAGATTGTGTTAAGCTCAAAAGGGTACAGAAGCATGAAAATGTGTATGAGTCTCCCTCAATATTCACCTCCAAACTTGACTGTTTCACTGATATTAATTCCATCCCAAATTCAGCATAGATTTAAATTTATTTTCTGCTTTAATCAAAACCACCTCACAAAATGGTGAAATCTTAAAATTTTCTAAATAGAAATACGTCTCTTTTCTTTTTTCTCATAAAACATAGATTAATGAAAGATACCTATTTTTTGTCAGTATTTCATCACCAGCATGTGATTTTAACATTACTTTGTGTTAATTTCAGTGTTCAGAAAATAAGATATGAAAAATGATGAGAATATTTATGAGGAATTATGAGGAACCCTATGATCTTCCAATAAAAGAAAAGTCTTTGTAAAAACAAGTCAATTGTTTTATTATACTCCTGTGTTTTTCCACCTCTTACATAAAACTTAGTGAGGGGCTACAATGTAGCTCAATGGGCAAGTACTTGCCTAGCGTGTATGAGGACCCAGGTCCACTGGGATCCATTTAACTTCTGAGTGAAGATCAGTTTGATCAGGTTCTATGCAAGAAATATTTTAGAAAGAGAGACATGTTTGATAATCATCAAACATGAAATAAACAGTAATAACAACAAAAGACAATTAAATCAAAATTAGAAAAGAAAGAAATCATTGCCTTTTAAGCAGAATCAACTGAGAAACAATGGTTAAGGACAGAGACATACCATGAACTGCTTTGTGATTAAATTTGCTACTTTCCGTTTTCTAAGGGGAGTTAATTGAACACCAATTTAAGAATTTGCATGATAACTTTTTTTTTGTTTAATATAACATATCAGTGGATGTACTCATAGACTGAGTTAATAGAACACTTTTAACAAAAATGCAAAAATGTTTCCATTGAATAAAACAGGTATAAAAAGATTATTGGAGATAAAGTATGTTTTATTAATTGCAAATTTTAATCTCCTTAATCTTAGATTAATTAGAAATGGCCTCTTAAAAATTGTATCAGTCCTCGACTTCATGGATCAGACTTGAAGCTGCCAAAAATACTTGGGTGCATTCAACAAGCACATTGATATAGAAAATTTCAAATGTGGGAGCTGAAGAAAAAATGACTTATGTCCTCTTGCTCTTTTGGCAGTAAAGCATTCATAATACTTTATTATATCTTTGATTTTTTAACCTATGGCAGTTACTGGACTTTTATTTATTTATATTGTTTGGTGCAGAAACATTCCAACACCTTTACTAAATCTTGAACAGAGCAGGAGTAGATCACAATTCTGTAGTTTTCACAGAAGGAGTGATGATCATTTGGGGTCAGTTGGGAGCAGAAATCCAAGGAGGACTCTCCAAAAATCATATCAACAAGAGGATTTTCAATGAGGAGACTTAAAAGAGTGTGGGTACATCTAGACGAAAAGTACAGTAGTGACAGAAAGGTCAACTACTAGGTGACATTTCCAGTGAGAAATGATGTGAATAAACTCTAATGTGTGGCAAAGTTGATAGAACATAAAACCAGATTCAGAGCCTTGGAGACCAAGTAGCCATGGAAGAAGAGAAAATTCTCAGTTCAGTATACTCCCAAGGTTTCCAACTCAGTAGTTGAGTAAATAGCAAAGTCAATAACCAAAAGGAAGAATACACATTAATGCCAAAGCAGGGAAGAAGAGAGCAGTACTTAATCAGAACCAGAGATATAGAGTTTGAGTAACTAGATGGCAAAAACACAGATGGGTTGAGTCCTTCCCTTGTCATCTTACTCTGGCTCTTTATTCTTCTTTCCTCTTACATGTGAAGGAAGCTTTCAATCAAATGAGGTCCACCTAAAAATTTCAGGCTCACTTCCCTATGTTTGGATAAGATGATTAATAACCCTACTTTCACCTGTAGCTTTGACAGTTCTTGGCTACATGATGTAACATATTCACTGGGTCTAGGAATTGGACCTGAATATCTATGCAGCACTGGAAAGGCATGATTCTGCCTACCACATTGAAACTGTTTATCCAAGAAAGTGTATTGTCACTCTTATTGGACAAATATTTGCTATGTAAGTACTCAACCTCTGATTTTGCTATAATATAATTCTCCAAGAGTAAGTGGGATTGCAATGATGTTGGATTATAAGAGGGTCTGAGATAGGACTCCTCAGATCACAGGTATGAACACCACATTCTGTCTGCTTTCAAAAGTACAATATATTATAGGTGTCTGCACTTGGTTCAAGAGTTGTAAGAATACCTTGTGCCACTTGATTTAAAGACTGCTATGTATCACCAATTCCTGCATTTCATTATTCTTGGTCATAGTTTCCATGACCATTTTGGTCTTATTTATAGTCTTAGCTATTTATTGGTGCTCCCACTATGTGTCATTAAATTGAAAATTAAAGATACATATATCCACATGCTAGGTCCATTAAATAATGCAAAAGCCAAGTGGATGCCATGGTACTGCTTCAAGCTTATCTGGTCATCCTTTCCAATTGCCAAACATTTATCTTTTCACAGTGAAATGATTCCCCAGGATGTTCCATGAGTCCTCCTCCTCAACATGCTGCTTGGGGTTTCTTAATTCATGTATGGTTTATCTTTGAACTCCATGTCCCACCTTGAGATTTGAATTGGAAATGGTAGAAATGTGGAAAGTGACCTCTAGTATCTTTACTTTCTCTACCCACAATTCTCTGGGTTGGAAAGACAGCCATCTTTCTCATATTCCTTTCTGCTCTGTCTTCTTTCTGCCTGAAAACATGCTATTGTGAACACTGTCTTAGACAAAAACAAAACAAAGAAAACAAACAAACAAAAACAACCCTGAAAATCTCCATTTCTTCATCTGTCTCTTGTTCTGAAGAGATAGACTACATTTTTTTAATTTTTAAAATTAATTAATTTATTTTATATTTCAATTCATTATATATGACAGTAGAATACATTAGAATTCATATTACACATATAGAGCACAATTTTTTAATATCTCTGTTTGTATAAAAGGTATATTCACACCATTCATGTTTCATACATGTTCTTAGGGTAATGATGTCCATCTTACTCCACCATCTTTTCTACCCCCATCTCTCTCCTTTCCCCTCCCACACCTTTGCCTTATCTAGAGTTCATTTAATTTTCCATGCTCCCTCTCCCAATCCCACTATGGATCAGCTTCCTTATATCAAAGAAAACATTCAGCATTTGGTTTTGGGGGGGATTGGCTAACTTCACTTGGCATTGTATTCTCTAACTCCATCCATTTACCTGTAAATGCCATGATTTTATTCTCTTTTATTGCTGAGTAATATTTCATTGTGTATATGTATCACAGTTTCTTTACCCATTAATCCACTGAAGGGTATTTAGTTTGGCTCCACAGTTTAGCTATTGTGAATTGTGAATTGTGCTGCTATAAACATTGATGTAGTATGCTTTTTTTTAAAGTCCTTTGGGTATAGACAGAGGATTGGTACAGCTGGTTCAAATGGTGGTTCCATTCCCAGTTTTAACTAAAGAATGCAGATGGTGAAATACTTGCAAATATTCACCATTTTTATATGAATATCAAATATCTCTTGCTTCCATTTCAATCTTTTCTCTCTCCTCACTACTCCACTAGACAAAAGTTTTTTAGACATTGATATTTTTTTCAAGAAGGAAGTCATTTTATGTATCCATTAATAAATCATAATAAATTACATATAACCATTCAGTAAGTTTTTACAAGTATACTGAAAAATTGTACTTTAGAAAAATTGGAAAATATGGCTGTGGCTGTAGCTCAGTGGTAGAGCACTTGCCTAGCATGCATGAGGCATTGGGTTCAATATGCAGTACCACATCAAAAAATTAATTTACAAAAGGCATAAAAGAAAGAAAAAATGGAAAATGTGTGGTATTTCTTTCTCTTAAAGGATTCAGAATCTGTAACACAAGGGACACAATGTAAATGTAATAAAAAATAAAGCCATACATGTCATAATACTTGCTTCTCATGAGTTGGGGATGGAACTTCTTGCTGTGCATGTTGTACATGTTGTATAATAAACATAACACAACCTGTCAGTAATATGCAAACCTCCCACACCAGTATAAATTTATGGTCTTTGGAAGAATGCCTTGGAAAGCTGGGTATTCTGGTTCTTCTGGTTTTCTGATGCTCAAAATTCACAGGCTTGGAATCAAGAATGATTCATAAGCAAACCCTTCACATTATAATTTAGAAACACTAGGGTAGCCCTTCAGATGGAGAGCTGTTTTAAAGTAAAATTGTGATAATACATTTTACCTGCAAAATCAGCAAAGTATTCACCATGTTTAAACAAATCTATATTTCTACTATATGCTTATATATTAATATTTAGAAAAATAATTTTTTGTTTTCTGTAAATATAATCATTCAATAGAATAGATCAAAATTTATAGTCACATTTTATTTGAATTGTTAAAAATGTGAAAATGCGGTCATATAGATTTTAATTATGTAGAATTTTGTGTTATAGTTTCTTGAGAACTTTTGAATATCTGAGGATTTTTAATTATTTACATTTTAATTGACACAATATTTGTTCATAATTATGGGGTATAGCAGGATAATTCAATGTGTATACAGAATGTGTTATAATCAAATGACTGTGGAGAACTTGGACTAAGTTTGAAAAAAATAGATGACTTTAACAAGAAAAAGAGAATATATATTAATGTATTATCATTTGAATAAAATTAGTGTAAATTATAAAAATCAGAAATTAAAAAATTTAACATAACTACTAAGGCAGATTTTGGCAACTATGAAGGAATAAATTTCTGAATAGAGAGAAATTAAATAAGTAACTTCTGATTTTTGTGATTAACTGTATACCTATTCCAGATACATTTAAATTAGGGATTTTAATGTATCTTTTTTATTTTTTTTATTTTTTTGATATTGGGGTTTCGATCCTATAGTGCTTAACCCCTGAGAGACATCCCAAACCTTTTTATATTTTGTTTTGAGACAGGATCTCATTAGGTTGCATACAGCCTTGATAAGTTGCTGAGGCTGGCTTTAAACCTTCAACCCTCCTGCCTCAAATTACTCAGTCGCAGGGATTACAGATTTGTACCACTGTACCTGGGTTTTTTAGTGTATGTTTATAAAAAAACATAATTCCAGTATCAAACATTCTTTTGAAAACTTTGAAAACACAAACCAAAATGTCAAGCTCATTAAAAATGAGAAGGAATAAAAAGACAATGCAAAATTACATTTTAAAAGACAATATAATAACATGTAAGAACCACTGCTTGCATTCTAAATTCTAGATATATTCAAAAACAGGAAACTGATGGTTTTTTACATTAACAGATGCAAGGAATGTAACAATATTGTTGTGAAGGTACATGCAGGGGCTGTGGATATAGCTCAGTTGGTGGAATGCTTTTCTCTTGTGCACAATGCCCTGGCTTCAATCCCCAGCACCCTCCCAAATATATATACATATATATATATATACATGTAGAAAAATGGCTGAAAATTATACATCATTTCATAATTAAAATGCCTTAGAAAATTAGGGAAAAAGAATAGAACATTTTGAGAATGCATTAAAAAATACATCAGGATACCATATATTAGAAAAAAAAAGAAATGACATTGTATCATTATTGGAAAAAGTGAAATTTTATTTAAAATATTACAGAAGGCCTATAAACATTTGGCAGAAATATAATTTTGTAGACAAAGAGACCAAATATTACAAATGTGACTATTTTCCAAAGTACTCTGTATATTTAACATAACTAAAATCAAAATCCAGAAAAAAAAATATATTCGGGTAAATATGATCATCTAATGTATGTGAAAGTCTACTCATTTTGGGGGGATGAAATGAAGTAGAGCATATAACTGTGAAGGGAAAATAGTTACCACTAAATGAACAAGAGGTGTATGATGATCTTTACTGAAAACACCACTTCATCCCAGATGTGCTGATATAAATGTTAAAGGAAAATTCTTCATTAAAAAAAGAAGAAGGCGATGTAAGTAAATAACTTGTAGCCTTGGAAAGGGAAGTGTTTCTTAATAATATTATAATAAAAAGGAAGAAAATCTTAAATGAATTCAGTAAATTTAAGAACTTCTGTGCATTTGTATGAATGATAAGCCAAAGTGGAATAAAATATTTTCCAGAAATGCAACTCAATAGAAATTCCAGAAGAAATATACACAATACATTAATGAGGAAAGGAAGTGGGAGAGGGTAGAAAATCTCTCAAACAAACATTAAATGAAAAAAAATATGGTCTGGGATTTACAAAAGATGAAGCATGAATAGCAAAGAGATATTATATGGCAGAGAAACTGACCTATTTGTTAAACATTACAAAGTTTGACAAAACCAATTACTGACAGAGAAGTGGAACAAGGACACTTTCATTAACTGCTTAGTAACTGCTGATAAACCTGCAAATTAATGTAGCTGCTTTGGGAAATAATTTGGTTTATTGAATACCATTGACATGTGCATATTTTATGACCCAGCAATCTCACTATTTGGTATGTAACCTAAAGATGATGTTCCACATGTGCTTTAGGAGACATGAAATCAGAATTTTCCTAGCAGACCTGTTCATAATATCATACCACTGGAAACCACCCAAATGTCCATCAGCAGTGGAATAGACTGCAGCTGCATGAATCAAATTAGATGAATTTCAAAGCATCAAGTTGACTTGATAATTAAAGCCCCCAAAGAATATATAATTTCATTTCTATAAATTTAAAAAGCAGTTTGAAGATGGATAGTAAACTCTAAGGAAAGAGATTTAAGAGAACATAATTCAGAATGAATGGTTAATACTGGGTGAATGACGTCTACAGAGAACAAATGAGTTCTTCTAAATTATTATGTGTTGTGATATATTGTGTTTGTTTTGTAATTATTATTTAATTGCACATCTAAGTTATATACACAGCAGTTATGTGTCCATTTCATAATTCAAAACATTCAGAATAAGTGCAGTACTGTTATTATATCAAATGCCCATACAAATGGAAGAGTGTGTGTAACTAAGAAGATACAGGACTGAATAATTAGTGCACCACTTAAAGGCTTTGCAATCTTAGCATTTTTCTCAAGGATATCATAATACCAACTCCATCGGATTTCCATGAAAACTAAACAAAATAATAAATGCAAAATGCCAACAGAATGCCTGATCATAGAGTCTCACGTTCAGAATCAGCATGAAGGGAATGAACTCTCCTTCTCTGACAGCAGTAACAGAAGAGACTCTGTGTTCATTGCAGAACTACTTCGTGGTAGGAGGAATTGTCAAATCGTGAATGGAAAATGCAGTGGAGTAACAGCTTCCAATAAATAACACTCTAAGAAAGCAGAGTTTCATCCTTCTCAAGCATGCATATACATAGGGAGAGGCGAGGCGTGTGATAGAGGCTGCTGTCTTCCCACTGAGACACTTTCACCCTTAGATGATCTGTCATTGTATGCAGAACACAGTGGCAGATTTATACCCGAGATTCAGGTTGCTCCGTAATGGTTCAGATGAAAGCATTTCAGTAGTGCCATAAAGCGGGAACTCATAAATGACGGAGTCTATTATTGGGTGAAAAGCTCCAGCCCAGTGACTTTGTTTGTGACTTTGTGTAGATTCTGCAGAAAATACTTCCATTGTCACGAGCTTCAGGAGGAATAAAAACAATGCAATGATACACTGAACAGTAAATTTAACCCACAGATGATACTAAAAATCACTTCATACAGAGTACAGGGAAGCTAAACACTTTAACAAATTGTCATGAAATGGAATAATTACATAAACTGATTCAACCTCTAAATATGGAGAGAACTGGTGTGTTTTATGGTTTCCTTGATATTATCAAATTAACTACTGATTTTATATTCTGAGCAAAGTCACTGAATTTTTACTCTGTTGTCATTTTATGTTATAATCAGGACAGTGATTAATGGTGCACATCACTATGATTAAATCATTGACTAAAAGTGTGCTTGTGTGCCTGTGTGTGTGAAGAGTAAATACCTGTGACTGGTATGTCAAAAGAATTTCTTGAGGTTGAGGAGGAAAATTAAAGTGGCATTTTGGTTCTTGTGATTGTCCCTCATTCTACGAATCTTTCCATGTTTAATACTAGTGGGATCTGGTTTCCTTTTTAAGTTCCTATATTTAAATTTGGAATTACTTTTTTATTTTTAATGTTGCAGAAATAATGATGCCGGTTTCTGTCTAATCATTAGTATTTACAGGTAACATTTGAATATTTAGATGCAACCTGTAGTATGCTCTAACCCTTTCCTGTTAATAGTCTGTAGACTTACCAATCATTGTTAACCTGAAATGTCCCAGAGATCTTTCATCTCCCATTTTCTGCAGCATGAAAGCAAAGAGCTGTAGTCTCACTTAAACTGAGAAGAAACATTTAAAATATTTTTGCTCTAAAGTTATGATTATTTTAGTTTAGTCTCTCCAAATGTTAATTAAATAGTTTCAATACAAACAGAACTCAAAATCAAGGGCCAAGGTATTCATGGAATATTAGCAGTCTTCCTTGATAACTCAGAAGCAATGCTCAGGCTCTGGCAGCCTTTATGCGTACATATTTCTGTGTTGAATCACATGTACATGGTAAAAGCATCAAATATGGTGTTGCAGAAAAAAATACATCCCATTGAGGAGGGCTTTTAAAGAAAATGATAAAGAAGCATTTTATTAGGAACTAGGATCTCTTTCTTATTCCTATTTACATTTTGTCCCACTTGAATCTAAATCATTGAACATATAACAAGAAAAGAAGATTTTTAAGTTAGGTAAGTGAAAAAGGTGAAAGAAAACAAGTAAAAAAACAATTCACTGAAAGAAAGTAAAGTAATAAAAATTTTAAATAGTCATGTATTTATTGAAGAAATTAAATATGTGATTAAATGACTTCAGAAGAATATCCTATGCCTTTATCTGGTGAATTCTTGAGAACAAAATAAATGAAAAAAAATGTACATGAATTTTATGCAAATTTGGCCAGGAGCTGAAAAACAGAAGAAAAAGTGATCACTTTTTTTTTTAAACATGCAGTCTAAATCCTAATACCAATGTTTTTAACAGTATATGTGAATGATAATGGATCATGACAATATTGAATGTAATTCATAAATGAAAAGATCCTTTGAAATTCAAAAGTTGGTCTAAGGAATTTCACCATGGTATCTTAATCAGGAGAAAACACGTAACTGTAAAATTAAATGTCAGTAAAAGCATTGGATGATTTTTAATTTATATTCTTAATATAATTAAGTATTGATAGAGAATAATTTCTATAACCTGAACAGAATGTTTCCAGAATCCAGAGGGAAAATTATACCACCATTGTTTTAGTCAACTTTTTTGCTGCTGTGACTGAAGGACCCAACCAGAACAAATGTACAGGATGTAAGGTTTATTTAGGTGCTAGTGGTTTCAGAGATTTCAATACACAGGTGGCTGGCTCCATTCCTCAAGACTCAAGATGAGGCAGGACATCATGATTGTGGCAGAAGAAACCAGATCACACTGTGATCAACAAGCAGAATGAGACCCTTCACTTACCAGATACAAATATATGCCCCAAAGCCATAACCAATTCCCACCTCCTCCAGCCACATCCTAACACTTCATATACTACTCAGTTAATCCATATCAGGGATTAATTCACTGTGTTACGACTCTGACAACCCAATAAGTTTCTCCTCTGAACCTTCTTGCATTTTCTCACACATGAACTTTTGGGGGATCCTTCATATTACAATATAACAACTATGAAAACAAAGTTTGTAAAACCGTCTCTAAGCAAAGAAAGATGTCAGGAACCTTGTCCCTAAAAGACTTGTTTTCACAACTCAGGAACAATAAAATAAGGCAAAAAATGAATTCTAGCAAAACAGTATTATTCATAAGTATAATATTGATGAAAATTCACATATTACCTAATATATCGTTTAGTAGACATCATATTTATTGGACATAATCAAAAGTGCAAAAGTAAATTGAATGCCTGTATATCATAAATAAACTATTAGGGAAAAAGTATCACTAACTTAGGCCAAGGAACTGAAGATGATATACAATCAATCAACTAATATATGAAAAACTTTTCATTATCACTAGCAATTAGAGAAATGCAAATCAAAACCACTCTAAGATTTCATCTCACTCCAGTCAAAATGGCAGCTAGTATGAAGACAAACAACAATTAGTGTTGGTAATGATGTGAGAAAAGAGGTACACTCATACACTGCTGGTAGGACTGTAAATTGGTGCAGCCAATATGGAAAGCAGTATGGAGATTTACTGGAATATTGGGAATGGAACTACCATTTGACCCAGCCATTCCTCTCCTTGCACTATACCCAAACAACTTAAAAACAGCATACTACAGGGACACAGCCACATCAATGTTTATAACAGTGCAATTCACAATAGCTAAACTGTGGAACCAATCTAGGTGCCCTTCAATAGATGAATGGATTTAAAAATGTGGCATATATACACAACTGAATATTACTCAGCAATAAAAGAGAATAAAATCATGGCATTTTCAGGTAAATGGATGGAGTTATTGAAGATAATGCTAAGTGAAGTAAGGCAATCCCAAAATACCAAATGTTAAATATATATCTGATATAAGGAGGCTGATTCAAATGGGATAGGAAGAGGGAGCATGGGAGGAATAGATTAACTCTAGATAGGGCAAAGTTGTTGGAAGGGAAGGGAGCAGGAATGGGGTTAGAAACGATGGTGAAATGTGATGATCATTATTGTCCAAAGTACATGTATAAAGACACTAATTGGTGTGAATATACTTTGTATAAAACCAGAGATATGAAAAATGGTGCTCTATATGTATAATAAGAATTGTAATGCATTCCACTGTCATATATAAATAATGAAAAAAAGAAATTGAAAAAAAACCCCAGCATTATCAAAAAACCCAGATTTGTTGACCAAACTATGCTATGTACATATGTGAGTTTACCAGTGAATTCTACCTTTTTGTATACCTATAAAATGCCCCTGTAGGGGCCAGTGTTATGGCTCGGTGGTAGAGTGCTTGCCTAACATGCATGAAGCACTGGATTTGATCCCTGGAACCACATAAAGAAAACAAACAAATAAATAAATAAATAAAGGTGTTGTGCCTATCTACAACTAAAAATGAGTATATATTAAAATTCTTTTGTAACAAAAAACGAAAACAATAAATAAATAGAAGGAAGTTCCCTGGAGAAAAGGGAAACAGGGGAAGGGAAGAGAAAGGGAAAGAGGCACTAGGGACTGAAATGGAACAAATTATACTCCACGAATATATGACTATGTCAAAATGAAACCCACGGTCATTATAACTATTATGCACCAATTAAAACATTAAAAATCAAACATTCCCATACTGGAAATGTCAGTCTTCTGTACAAATTATTATAAATTTGGTTTTATATTTTTACAATTTTTTAATTTGTTGTAATTATTTATACATGACAGTGGAATGAATTTTGACACATTGTGCACAAATGGGGCACAACTTCTCATTCCTCTGGCTGTACATGGTGCAGAGTCACTCCAGTAGTGTAATCATACATGTATATAGTGTAATAATGTCTGTTTCATTTCACCATCCTTCCCATCCCCAAATCCCTTCCCTGCCCTTAATAAATATCTAAATATGTATATGCACACATATTCTCACATAACTATTATAAATATCAGTATATAAATGTATGTTAGTGTACATACACACACACACACACACACACACACATATATATATATATATATATATATATATATATATATATATATATATATATATACATATCTTCCTACTTCATTGCTTATTTTAAATTTATCTGAGAGTAGTTGGATGTGCGTGTGTGTGTGTGTGCGCATGTATTAGTAGAGAGACAGAATAAATATTCAGGCCACAATTGGGATAAACATTTGTAAAACATAATATATGAAGAAAAATACATAAATTGCTGCAAATCTATAAGCAATGACAGAAAAATTCAGAAGCAATGGACAAGATGCTTGGTGAGTCACTTAAATACAAAGAATATAAGAATTGTCAATAAATGTATGAAACATTTCTAATTAATTATGAAAGAGCAAGTTACAGTCAGCATGAGAAAAATGAAATTCTAAAGATAAAACACTGTATACCCACTAGATTGGTAAACATAAAAAGACCTACAATATTTCATACATTGGTGTCGAAGTAGAATGTAGTAGCTATCAAACATTGAAATTTGACATTATTTATGTGGACATCTATGACCTAACAATTTCATTCAACTGTATGTACCAAACAGAAATACATATATGTGTTCATCAAAAGCCAAAATTGAAACATTTATAGCAGTAATATCTATACTTGCTCGAATCTGTCAAATGTTCCCTAATATCATGAACAAATCAATTATGATATAAGAAAAAAAGGGAAACCAAATATCAATGTAAACGAATGAGCTATTGCTACAAGTAATAACTTCTATGAATCCTACTCAATATAAAGTTGGACTAAAGAAGAGAAGGGACTGGAGATATACTGGTAGAGTGTTTTTCTATCATGCAGAGAAACACAGGTTCAATCCCCAGTACAAAAATAAATAAATAAATCCAAAAAATACACACAACAAATATATAAACAAACCAACAAGTACCATATCTCCAGGTCAAAATAACCTGAAGGAAAAGAGATGAAAAATATGCTGTTAAAAAGTTACATAACATCATCAATAAGTATATTTCTATGCTCTTCTTAATTAGTAATAGAATAATGAATAAAATGGATTATAAATAGTATAGGAATTGTGGAGATACAGAAATCTCACTCAGTTGACTTTATTTTTTAGTGATACAAGTTTTGAATTATTCAAGTTCAAGCTATTAAATATTCATAGTGCTTCATATTATAGAGTTATTGATTAATGTCTTTGGTAAAGAACACTATTATCTCTGATTACATCAAGGTCATTTTGAGGAACAGGACCAAGGCACAAAGTTTTACATATGAAATATGAGAAGCTAATACATAATTCATATTTCACAGATAACATAAAGGTTAACCCCTTGGAGAATCTGAAGATAATATGCATATTCTTCTGACAATTCTTTATACTGGCAATTTGGAAAATGCCAGTGTTTTATTACTACCTATTCTTGTACTATGACATAAATGAATGCATACCTGCCTCACTATTCCTGTGGGGGGTGGGGGAAAGAACTACGTTCTGGACAAAGATTTTACAAAATGAAATGAGCCAAAATACTTTTCCTCTGTACACTCATTGGAAATAGTCTGAGAATAGTTTCTTTCATTATCTGAGAAAATTGGTACTTTAACATCTACTTGATATTTATTAAATTTTTTATGTTCACTGTAAAAAAATGAAGATATTGAAATCAACTCACATTTGAAATCAATTCACTTGAATAAGTGAAATATATCATCATTAACTTAATTTAGGATGGGACATTCTTCTTTAAGATTTCATTGGGCAATATTTATTGGTACAATAGGAAAATAATTGCTTTCAGTTAAGCCTGAAATTATTCGTGCCTCTACCACATATTGTACTGTCATAACAAATGGATTTAATATCTGTGTGACAAGATTATTCTCATAATGTGTAAATGAAAACTGTGTTGACTGTACAATTTTGTGGAAGAATGAGATAATGCTTTTGACATACTTTATCACTTTATAAATATAAGCTATTTTTTGTGGAAGAAATAAATCTAAGATCCTGACTTTGAGAATTCTATTTTTCTTATGACTTGACCACTCCATGGCATTTACATCAATAAATTTGACAATTAGATTAGACTGTTAATATTTTTTCCCCAAAAAATCTTCTTGTCTTCATTAACATTACCTTTTTTAAATGATGGAACAGATTTATGGGGTTTTTTTTGTGTTTTTTTTTTTTTTGCTACCTTTTTATTGCAATTCTTGTATGATTTAATAGTAAGACTTAATTTTGAATATAAAATCAATAAGTTTGCTCAGTAAAAGACAAGGAATCCTTTTCTCTCACAAAACTAATCCATTATCACTTCCCATTAACTATATCTTCAAAGTACAGTTAGAGTCAGATTATCATGAGCTACTTCCACTGCTAACATCCTGGTGTTAGCCATCATTGCTTATAGCCTACCTTATTTCAGTAGCCTACAAACAAGTGTCTCTAATTATATATTAAGGCTCATTCAACACATTCTAAAAATTCTTAAAAAATAATTTTTATAATCATTTAAAAACTCAAACTAGACTATCATCCTTTTTTGGAAAAGGTCTCCAATTTATTTTCAATTCATTGATTTTAAAAGTGCTTTCCCAGCAATTTGTAGATCCTACTCCATATGGACTCTCCAACTCCATCAACTTATTTTCTTCTGCTATGACTCTTCTTCAGTCAGTTTCAGATAAGGTAATCTCTTTATCATTTTTTTAATATGGGAATGAATGTGGGTTTCCCAGTATCTTCTTCACATCTTTGGTCATAAGAGAATTTCTCAGTGAGGTTCTACATGTTCATTTATTCAAACATTTCAAAGCTTCTATGTTCTTAAGAGATGCTCCATGGTTCAATTTTCACCATAGAACCTATTATCATTTGGCAGGCATACATTTTACTTCACTGTTTATTTATATTGTGTTTTCACTAAAATTTTAGTTATAAGAACAAGAATCTCAAGCAAATTTTTGGTTCAGTATCCCAAAAAGTGACAACATTTTCTGGCAATAAATACATGCTGAAGGAATAAATTAGGATAAGGTAGATTCACAGCAGATAAGCACTGTGATGGAATGTTTAAAATACATGAACATTAAATTCATGGATATTGGATTTATTTTGTCTTCACCATTTATTACTACAACATTTAGTAGTTAATGCTTCTTTATCAGAGAATTTAACTTCTCACAAAATTGCTCCAGAAGCTGGAGTGTTTGCAATAGCTCTTTATTTTCCCTTTCACTTTGATCATTACGTCTCCAATATATTATGGACTGAAGTTAGAAGTCGTTTTTAAAACAAAACAAAACAGGAGCCTGGGGCTATAGCTAAGTGGTAGAGCACTTGCTTATCACAAGTGAGGCACTGGGTGTGATCCTCAGCACCATAAAAAATAATTAAAAAATAAATAAATAAATAAAATAAAGGAATTGTAAAGTGTTCCATCTACAACTAAAAAAATAAAAATTAAACAGAAACAGATATTGTTTAATCATATTTTAAAATCACCTTTTTTTAAATGAAATGGAAATGAAATATGTATTCCTAATTGTGATTATAAGAGTGATGGGAGATTTTTTTTTCCTGCTTGTCCACTTCGCTAAGGCCATATCACCTATGGCATACTTCTATTTAGCAACATGGATTGAATTCAAAACTTTCTAAGATTAATCCAGATGAACTCTTCTTGGTCTAAAAATTTCATTATCTGCCTCTTTAAAATGGCTGAATTCTTAAGGTCTCTGCTTAAATATTTCTTCTTAAAAAAAAAAATAAAAAGCCCTCTTTGAATTAGGCCTTCTTGACTTCAACCATTATTTCTTATTATAATTTCCTAGTTGTACGTTTATGGTTCTTATCAAAATTTGCACAATCACTTAAGTTCTGTGGTTATTTTAAGTTTTCTATTCACTAGATTCTATAAAAGTCTGGCCAATGCATGTCCTAATTATTGTGCTTTTAGTGCCTTGCTGAAAAGAATAATCTCAGTAAACATGGGAGTAAATGAGTTATGCACATATCCTATCTCAGTACCTGTTTAGATAACTCCATACTGTAATGCATAATAACTTACATAGTGCCTTTCAGTGAAGGCTGATTTTCTTTATACAGTGTATAAATAATGATGCAAAAATCATTTTCAAGAGGTGATGCTATTAAAACTAAACTACAGGGTGTGCTTAGAGAAGAGAATAAAATTATTTTCTTGATTTATTCCAGTTACTTGTACTACCTTATTTTTATTTGGTCTAGAACTCTTCTGTTTATTAACAACAACAGCAACAAACAGTTTAGAATGCTTGTTTCATTTAAAAACATGAAAAGACCTGACCAAATTAGTCTAAGATACAATAGAGAACATAAGGAAGATGAACCAAACATCTGAGCTAAGTTCTAATTTCCCAATAGCCTATAACCCAATGCATATAAGTCTTTTTCAGTATTTTAATGCTATTTCATATTGTAATATTTTAAATATCAAAACATTGTTGTCCATTGTTAAATTTGTTGCCAATTAGGTTTTCATTATTTTTTTGTTATTTCAAATAATATCTACTGTGAACACATATTGTTATCACTTTGATATTGTGCATTAGAGAAAGATAGTCTCCAGATCCAAGGTTACTGGTATATCTTATTTTCAATGTATAAAAAAATCATAACAACAACAACAACAAAACATCATGTGTCAACCACTCATCTAAAAATTAAAGGGTCAACTCAATTGAAGACTCCTGTGGATATTTACCAAATCTTTTTCTGTCTTCATAGAAGAAATAATGGCTCAAAACATGGTAACCCAAAGGACTTAAAATCAGCATACTATAGTGATGCAACCATATCAATGTTTTCATAGCAGCTCAATTCACAATAGTGAAGCTGTGGAACCAACCAAGATGCCCTTCAATGGAGTAATGAATAAAAAACATGTTGTACCTATAGACAATGGAATTTCACTCATCTGTTGGCAGCAGGAAATGAATTATGAGTCTCTGAACTGCCCAAAGACAGAGGCACATCTCCCTTGAGAATTTCTTGGCTCAAATGTGCCAATCAAAAAGTGTCCAGTTGTATTTGGACACTTTTTGTCCAGTTGTATTTGTCCAGTTGTATTTGACACAGTGTTCAAAGGGAAATTCCTTGCTAGCCAAAGCACTTTATTGCTTCATAAGCTTGGGCTCAAATGTCTGCTTCCTGGTGGTAGAAAATTATGGATGCAAGCTGATAAGTTCTATTTGGAATGCTTTTACCCTCACCTTTAGTATTGTTTCTCTTGAAGAAGCTTTCTAAAAGTAAATTGTTCTGATGTTTAAACCTATATAATTGATGTGATATGTTTGTTTGTGGTCAGGATTCCTCCACCAGATGAAGGCTGAACCAAGACCTGGTTTTTCCTCTACTTTTGTGTTTGTCTATTTTCTAATTTCCTCATCCACCAGTTCCTATATCCATGAATAAACTGTTACATAGGACATGACAATCAGCCATAAAGAAGAATAAAATTATGGCCATTGCAAGTAAATGAATGGAATAAACCAATCCCAAAAAACAAAGGCCAAATGTTATTTCTGACATGCAGATGCTGACTCACAATAGGCAGCAAGGAGGGGAGGAAGGAGGTGAAGTTCACTGGACAAAATGGGGAGAAGTTAGGAAGGATGGGAATGGGAAAGACAATAAGATGAATCAGACATTACTTTCCTATGTTCATATACGAACATAAAACCAGTGTAACACCCCATAACATACAAGCATAAAAATGGAAAGTTATACTTCATGCATGTATGATATGGAAAAATACATTATATTGTCATGTGTAACCAATAAGAACAATTATTTTAAAAAAGGTAAACATATCACCCCTGTACTTATAATTTTGCCAAATGTGCCAATATCTAGAGAAAAAATTTAATAATAATTATATATTTTAATTGAAAATATGTGAATAATTACCTTATGATTTTTGATTCACATGACATTTACAATATCATCCATGCTAATGCATTTAAATCATACATTATGTTAATGTTATTTAGTATTATATAAAAATATCACAATGCAGTTTTACATTGTTCAATATTTTATCAGTTATGTTTTTCTAGTTTTTTTTTCTATTTCAAATAATAGCTGCTATGAACATGTATTGCATACAAGGATCAAAGTTGTTTTGGTATACAAACCTAAGAATGTAATTTTATCATCATGAGATGCATGAGATACCTCTCTTCTTTCAGCAATGGCCTTGGTTACTAGTTTTTTAAAAATATTTATTTTTTGTAGTTGTAGTTGAACACAATAACTATTTATTTATATGTGGTGATGAGGATCGAACCCAGGCCCTTGCACATGTGAGGTGAGCACTCTATCACTGAGCCATAACCCCAGCCCCTTGGTTACTAGTTTTATGTAGCCTTCTGTGAGCTTCAGAAAGATGCAACTGATTATGTCAGGCCTCAGAGTCCAGCCAAAACTTCATTTTTTTTTTGCCTTGGAATTGCTTAAATAATATTGTGTGTACTGCTGTTGTGTGTACTGAGATTTTGGTTGAGCTCATAGATTTGATACTTGGACATACTAAGGCAGGAATAATCCTTGAAAAATGAAACTTCTAGAGCTGATGAATCAATATTTCCTGCATATTCCTCTTAGGCAAATTATCTAGAGTATTCCATTACCTAACTTGGTTATGTGTTCTTGATTTTGTTCTTTGTTTTCCTAACACAATCACTCGGTTCCTTACCCATGAATCATTCGCAAATTGTTCATCCAATGTCTGTTTTGGGTGGAAGGCACTAGGGACATTAACAGAATAGTGGAACATGTATATTTTTTGCAAACTTTATTATATTGATTTATATTCACACCAATAATTCATAAAATGTTCCTTTGTGACTAATATTTGTGTAAATAACTGAAATTTATCTCATTAGCTGACCTCTCTTTCTTGAACATTCCTCTTACTTGCAACTTCCTGGACAGCCAAACAAGCATCTAAAACTTAACAAGTAAAACATTTTTGTACTCTGGTAATCCTGCCTCTACACTTTTCATTCGCTATCATGTGCCATCATTTTTGAAGGATTTAATCACGGAGTAAGACCAGCTTTTTAAAATTTACATTGTTGTAATCAATTGGAAAATCTATCTCTTCTTTAAATATACTGCAAATTTAACAATCATTTCTTACATAAAGTACATACCTATCTACTTCATGTAAGAAATGATTGTTAAATTTATCCATCCTTCATTCAATATTCTACACAAAGCAATGTAAAACATATTTTACAATACAACTAAAGTCATGGAAGTCTTATTTATTCACTTGTAAAATTTCCAAAGTATATTCTTTACATTTATAGTAAAACAAAACATCTAATCTGACCCTTACTAGCCTCAGCTCTTGATGCTGCCCTGGGATTGATTCCTTTGTCCCCGATCATTGTTCTGATTCTTATGACACATAATCTTTGTGGTTAGTACTAGATGTTTGGGAAATACACTGGTATGGAATTTTTATTCTTTAGAGGTGACTTCTTGAGCAATCAATCAGTATTTCAGGATCATCTCATTTGCCTATTCAGTAATTATCATTAACTTGATACCATGTTCTATGCATTTACCTTATTTTCCTAAGTGCTTATTGTCAGACTCTACACCACAGGAAGATGAAGGGTGTTTTAATTCTTCTGGTGATCAGCGTAGGACAAGATATCAGTAGTATATCAGGAGCATATAATACACAAATTTGTTTGAAGAATGAATAAAAACCCTAGAACCAGGTTACTCATGCATGTTATGGCAACAAGTGAAGCCAGGATGCCAGTAACTCCAGTAGGTCAGGCAAGTTTTCCTTTAACTTATATTTTGGGGAAAATGTTTTTCATAATTTTCCATTTCACTAAAAAAAATGAACAAAAATATTTTAGCAAAAGTATTTTCACAGTTTTATCATCAAGGGCATATACACGAGGTCTTAGGTACAAATGTCTTGATGCCCAAGGCTTAACTTGTAGCTCAGTGGTAGAAAGACTGCCTAGCATTTTAAGGTCCTGGGTTCAGTCCATAATCTCCAGAAAAGAAAGACTCATTTGTTTTTAAGTTAGGCTATTTTCATTCTTAGGTTTGAGGAGGAATAGACAGTCACATATAAGTATGATTAGATAATGGGGGTATTAATTAAGGATAATAAATCTGTGGGTGGGGGAAACAGCAAGGCCTATTTTTCCTGATTCTTCTTGGCCTCTGTTTGAAACATTGCTTCCTTCTGGGAGTAAAGAAAGATATATGTCATGTGATATTCACATGGTTCATAAATCACATGTCATGTATCATGTGACTCTAGAGGCCTTGGACAGACCTCTTGGCTTTTGTGATTTTCTCAACTGCATTAATGAGATAGATCATATTTTTTAAGAAGTATAAGATATATAATATAGGTCATATCTATATATAATAATAGCAAACTTAGTTAACATTCGGTTTCATAAAGACTTGCATGTTTTGTTTTGTTTTTTTTTTCCTGCCACTACAAATCCAGTTTTCATAACAGAGAATAACCATTGGAATGGAAGTCAAAATAATTTCTTTTTTTTTTCATCAAAGTAACATGGAAGCAAAGACAATCTTGAATTTTTATTTAACTCTGGATTTTGAAAAATGTAACTTCTTATATAAATTCAGTGTAATTATTTCAAGAGCAATGTTATACTATGTAGAGTTGAAGTAATTAACTTCAAGCTAACACTATTTTGAAAAAAAAGAGTGTATCCCTGTGTAATATTAAGGTCCACTTGAGGTCTTTGAAATAGCTTTGTGTGTGTGTGTGTGTGTGTGTGTGTGTGTGTGAGCACAAGTGCACTCTTAAGATTTTTTTTTCTTATTCAGAGTGATTATGTAGCAATATTTAAAAAAACATTATGCTACACATATTCTTAAAACCTCATTTGTACTTTTAAACTAAATTACAAGAACAACCATGAAAACAGGAAAAATAATCCTTAGCTGCTATATGTAAACAAAGTATACAAGGACATAAATCTTGCAAGCACAAAAGTGGTAAAAAGGAGCAAGATTTAGAGGTTCAGGTACAAGAGAGATACATAGTAACAACTGCAGTAATCTCAAAAATTTATATCCCAAAATGTGCAGACTTGATCTTATTTTCAGTCAGTGTGTTCAGTATGGAAGATGAACATGCTCATGACAATGGAGTATGATTTAGAAAACTACATCCCACACAGAGGAATATAAAATGTGATTATATACTGTACCACTGTGCAAAATTTTAAATAGAATTTAATCAATCACTTTGATATCTAGATATATTTGTGAAACAATGACATCACTTTTAAATTATTTGTAGTTTGTAAGTGCAAAAAATTAATAATGTCTTTTGTGTACATGCATTACTTTGGGAAAAAAATTAGTAAGAACTATATTATCAGACCAAACAGACATTGAAAATTTGTGTGGCACAGGGCAATTTGTCACTTCATTTTAGTGGAATGTTCCATACTGAAAATGTCTAACTGCTCCAAAGAGGGGAAGTTGTGTGAATTTATTATCTGAGAAGAGAAAATTAATAGACACAGGCCTAAACCCCTAAACCGTAATGAAATTAGACTCAAGTGAAATATCTGAAAACTCAGGAATCCTCTCTAGGCTCTATGGAGTGACAAAATTATAAGGAAAAAGAAAAAAAGAAATATATCATTTATGAACAAAGTTCATTTTTTCTAAAAGGAATACCACATAGAATAATTAAGTATTCTATATCGGAAAGCAAGTCTATCCTTTGTACAGATTAGAACATGTCACTTGATGTAAAAAGCCACATTTTGTTACTTTATTGATTTTGTTAAAGTTGTTGTTTTAATATTCAATACTGCCACTGAAAGTATTTCAATTACTAGTGAAAGGTGTTTTTTCTTTCTTTCTTTCTTTCTTTCTTTCTTTCTTTCTTTTTTAAAGAATCTATAGATCAGGGAAATGTGTAAATTTTTTCAGTTAAAAATTATTAAAGATGTTCAACATGGCAAGTCATGTTTTATGACCTGAGGATACAGTTGTCTCTTTGATATATATCATTTAACATTAAAGATAAAGTAAAAAAGGAAATTTGATAAGATAGTTACCAGGAAATAAATTTGATACATAAAATAAATAATTTCTAATAGTTGTATGTGCTTCAGAAATTATTTTTAAAAAAACAGAGAAAAACAGCAAAGATAACACCATCGTAGAGTAATAAGTTTACCATACCCTCATAAAAAGGGTTTAGCCAATGTGGCTGAAGCACAGTAATAGTTAGAAAACTATGGTGCAGTTTAAGGTTTGGGCTGCTGTAACAAAGATCATACACTGGGTGACTTACAAATCACAGAAATTTACTCATCATAGTTTTAGAGGAGGACACAAAACAATAAGGTGCCTGTTAGTCAGATTCTGGTGAGTGCTCTTCTGTGGCTTACTGACTTTCATGTTGTATGTTCACATGGGGAAAAGAGTGAGCCAACTCTCTGGAATTTCTTTGATAAGGGCAGCAATCAAACTCATGAGGACTGTACCCTCAAGGTCTAATTACCTCCGAAGGGACCAACCACCAAATGCTATTGGATCGGGAGCTAGGATTTCAATACATAAATTTTGGAGAGACACAAATACTGACTCGCTAATTTTCTGCTCCAGTTTTCCTAACTTAATCTTCCCTCATGCAAAATACATTTATTCCATCTCAATAATCTCAAAGTATTAATTCATTCAATTTATATTCTAAAGTCTAATGTCGAACACCAAATGTAATACCTCCTAAATCAGAAATGGGTATGATACAAGGTACAATTTATTCAGAATGTTAATTGCATACTGGCACAAGCAATTCAGGGTTGCTGACATTCAATTTCCTGAATTAAACTGTTAAATTTGAGTTTCAAGTTCCACCAAAACTGAAAGATATTTTTATCTAGGAATCATCTTTTTATACTATGACTTTTTTATTTTTTAAGTAATTAATACTTTCCTATATCCTACCAGTACTGACAGGAATACTGCTGTGCTTCATCCATCTTTGTCTCCTATGAGTTGAAATGAATATTGCAGGCTAGATAGTTGGTCAAATATCCTTATGTTTGGTTAAAAATGATAATACTTTATAAGAAAATTTAGGTTATAATTTCTTGTTATACGAATGATATTGTGGCCCCTTGTGCATTACATATGGAAACTTAAAGGTGGTACCTTAAAATTAACTACATACATATGTTTAACAATTTTTAATTGGAAAAAATGTGCATATTTGTGAGATGCCATGTAATGTTTCAATTCACATTTACATTGCACAATGGTCCGATGATCGGGTAAGTATATCTATATCATCAAACATTTATTACTACTTGGTCGTGAAAATATTCAAAATACTTTATTTTATACTTTTTTGAAGAATGTATTATGTGTAATTACCCTGTCTCATGACAGAATGTCAGAATTTATTTCTCCTATGTAACCATAACCTTTCACCTGTTGACTAAATTTTGCCTTTACTCTCCCTCTACTCTTCCACATCTTTAGTAACCACTGTCCTCCTTTTAGTTAAGATGAAATCAACTTTTTAAGATCACATGTAGGAGAGAGTGATATAGTACTTGTCATTTTGCCTGATTCATTCAACTTAACCTTATGGAAAGCAGTATGAAGTATCCCTAAAATATTAAAAATAAATATTGCCATATGGTCTAACTATACTATATAATGCTACTGAATATTATATATCATAATTTTATATTATATATGACATATATACATACAATTTTATATCTCTCAGTCATCTTTCATTATTATTTTTAACAATTACTTTTATTTCCTCAACTGTTAATTCAAGATGTCTAGTTTGTCATTGCCAGAAATAAAAAAAGCTCTCTCATTTACTATTTCATCTCACACTTTTTGGGATAATTTACCATAGTCACATATTATTTTTTAAGATTAATATTTATCCTCCAAAATCCCTGCATAAATATGTTTTAATGTTTCAATAGTGTAATGAATGCATTTCTAAATTTTTATTAACAGTTATTCAGTGTACATGTGTATGTGTGTGTGTGTGTGAGAGAGCCAGTATAACAGTCTATGATTTATTGGCAGTAATTATATATTCTAAGGACTTTATTTTAAGTATTTTTAATATTTTTAACATAACAAGTGTATGCTTTGTTGTACTTTTAAGAAAGTGGAGAGAAATTCATATAAATAATATCAAATAAGTAAATCAATTCTCATTGCAAGTTATGCATAAACCAGACATTATTTGCATTGTATTGGAGGGAAGTGTTTTGAAATAACTTTTAAAATCTGACCAGTGTTTGCCACAATAAGAACATATTCTTCCCTGTGACAATTCACTTTTATTTTTTTATTAGTTTTTGTGATTCTTTATTTTGTTTATTTATAGCTGGTGCTGAGCTTGGAACCCAGTGCCTCACACATGCTAGCCAAGCACTTTACCACTGAGCCACAACCTCAGCCCCAACTCTGCTTTTTAAAATATTTTGTACTTTGCAATAAATTAAGATATACATGTCTGGTCCACATACCTCCACAGTTTAGTATCAAATACTTTCCCCTGGAACACTAACCCATCCAGACCTGGCTTTCTCAATGATCCTATTGTCCAATTTTTAATTTTTCCTCCAATTGTGACAAGATAATTTTTAGAACTCTGCTCTTTGTTCAGTTAATACATTCAAAATTGAAAAAACTTAGGTGGTGAAGTGATGATCGGTGAAATTTCTTTTTTCCTTTTATTGTTCCCTGAAAAAATTCTGGTTGTCTATGCAATTTTCACACAGGATTCTAGGTTATTTTTTGTCTGTTTCTTTGTTTGTTTTTGTATGTAATTGAGCTTTCATAATTATTGTCAATGGGTAGTTTAATTTAGTACAAGCAATTCCATCACAGCAAGAAGTGGAAATCTTATTATAGTGTGAACTTATAATAAATTATTGAATTCATAATGAAATTTAACCCTTTCCATGAACTTATTATCCATATGGATTACTTCTTTTACAAAATTACCTTTTACATGCATTACCTTGCCTGTTTTTCTATTAGGTTGTTTATCTTCTTCCTTATAGATATTTTGGGGTAAGACTGTTATCTTCTTTGCTGGCCCTTCAATGCTTACAAGTCCTACCGAGGGCTACTTTTTAAGAATTCATAATTTCCTGACTTTTGATGAACTGTCCATTGCAAATTAGGTCAAATGTTTCCATGATTCTTTACACATACTTAAAACCACTGAATTGTATAATTTGTAAGGATGAACTATATATCAAAAATATGTTTTTAAAAAACACAGCAATGGATTTTATCAACCTCTAAATGTGAATATTTACTAATAAGCCATGGATCTCACATATCTGTAACATGGAATTTTAAAATCCCTGAATATGTATATATATATAATATATGCATGTGTGTGTGTGTGTGTGTGTGTATATATATATATATAATTTTTTGCCTTTATAGTATCAGTGCTTTTTGGAGTGTACTGAGGTCTTCAGACATCTCTTTTTGAGTGTGAAGATTCTAAAATCAGTATTTTGAAAGGTCTGTAAACATCTAGGAATTCTTCCCTTAGTGTGGAAAAGGTAAGGTATGATGGAGAATAAGTGTTTGTTGGAATATTTTAAGGTCAATTTAAAGAAGACCCTTAACATGTTTGGGCTATCATATCAAAGGGCCGTGGATTGGTTCACTTAAGCAACTGAAATTTATTTTCTTACAGTACTGGAGACTTGAAGCTCAAGGTCAAGATACTTATAAGTTCAGAGCCTGGTGGGGCTCTTTCTTAATTGGCAATCAGCTTTTATCTTACAGTGTTCTAACATGAACTTTCCTTTATGTGTATGTATAGAAAGATCAGTGCTGTGTCATCCTTTACTTAAAAAGGTGCTAATGTCATCATGTGAGCACCATCCCTGACCTTTGTCTAACCCTAATCACTCCCCTGACCCTATCTCCAAATACCATCGTATTAACTATAAAGGTTCAATGATGAATTTTGATGGACAAAATTAAGTTCATAATAACTGCCTTCTGTGTAGGGTCAGAAGTTAACTCTAGAATCAGTGTCGTCATTATAAGGAAACTCAATTTACTAATATTTTAGTCAGTCTAACTCATCCTATGTTGGTGATGGACTACAAGAAATGGAAGTAAGAACTCTTCTCTCTGTGTAGTCTTTTTGCATTGTGACTTTGCGCCTTATCCATCATGGGTAAGAGACTATTTCCACATTATTTATTTTAGGAATAATATTTGACAGGATTGGCCAATATACATGATGGAATCAGTAATATGTTCATTTTGAGCTTGCCCACCACAAAGACTTCCAGTGTGCTTTTATAGTAGTTCACCCTTATCCAGTTTCATTTTTTGTGGTTTCATTTACCTGTGTCTGTCCATGGTCTGAAAATATGCAATGAGATATTCCAGAAATCATCCAGAAGTTTTAAAGAGAGTCATTTTGAATAGTGTGATGAAATCTTGTGTTGTCTGCTCTGTCTCTCCCAGAATATGCACTATCCCTTTGTCTAACCTATTCATACTGACTATGCTATCTACCCTTTAGTGATTTAGTACCAGTCTTGGTTATCAGATTATTGTGGTATCACTGTGCTAGGATATCAGCAACCCTTATTTACTTGATAAAAGGCTCAGATCATAAGAGTGATAATGCTGGCAATTCATATATGCCAAAAGAAGTTATAAGATATTTAGTTGAATTAAAAAGTTGAAAGCTTATTATACTTATGTATGTAGGATAAAAATATAGTATATATTATGGTTTCTGATTATGATGAATTGACATTCAATTTTTCAACTATGTGATAGCATAAAATATATTCATAATCATTGTTTTTCACTTTCAGAAGATTTCAATAAATTACATGAGATGTGCAAACTTTCTTAAAATATGTTTTTAGTTATATAATTCTTCCCAAGTATAGGCTGATATAAAGGTGCTTAGCATTTATAAGAGAGGCTGGACTGAGTATAATGTTTATTAGGCTAACTGCATTAAATAACATTTGTCTATTTCAATTTACAATGTTTTCATAAGAACATAAATCCATCAAAAGTCAAGAAGCATCTACAAGGAATCTGGTACCATCTGTGACTTCAGGTATTCATTGAAAGTATTGAAAATCATTCCGCACAGATAAGGAGGTACTAATATTACATTCCTTTTAAATTTCTGTCACCTCCATGAGCCCTGTAGAGAATAGTTGAAAACAGTGCAGATTTCAGTGGTCTCAAATAAGACCTAGTTTGATCAAATTATTTGTAGCTGGTCCTCAATTATATGTATGTATATCAACCACATTTGCCTCATATCAGCAGAACTACCAAGGTAACACATAAAATCACAAGGAATAATAAAAGGGTACTGTTTTAAGCTGCTAAGTTCTGGTATAGTTATTTAACAATACCTAATTAATGATGTATATATGATTCATTTCTCCAAGATTGATTTTCTGGTCTGAATATTTCTTCCAGAATTCATTATTTAGACATTATATATCTAATAATTCAGAACTTCGTTTGTTTACAACCATATTTAATATAGGTAACCAATAAAAAAAATTACTGGGAAACTTACTGTGTTTTAAATTCTTAGTAATAATGAGATATTATATTATGTTATATTGTATATGTAATATATGTAAGAAAAAATAGTATCTAATTGTAAATTAGATAGAATTTTTGTTTATTTTTTACTTTGTTTTCTATTTGACCCCTTCATGGTCCTTCATGTGTGTGTGTGTGTACACAGGCATATGCTCCTTTCTGGAACTTTCTATTTTTTGAGCTCCTTTTCCTCTTGTCCTCTCTAGTTTCCAGGTATGATTCTTGTCTTTAACACTGTTTTACACCTGTGATGTAAAAAGAATTTTACATTTTTCTCATGTTTCAACTCTTTGTGTTGTTTAGTGTCAACTAATGTTTAATTAATTTTTTAGATACTTGGATATATTATTTTTTTCAATTCTTAATACTTGAGACTACCAAAGATAGCTTTTGTTAACAGAATTTCTCTGTATTTTCTTACTTTACTATCATGTTATCAATCATAATAACAATTTCCCAATACTCTTCAGATATATTTTTCTCATTGATGTTCTAGCTCATTAAATACCTTTTCAGCTATATTCTCTCTACTTTTGCCTTTTTTTTGTCAGATATTCACTGATAATCTTGAGGGAAGAAGATTTGCTCTTAATTAACATTTCACTGAACAATAATAAAATGAAGAGAGACAAAGCCAGAGAATCTTTTCTAAGCCATCCCTGGACCAGTGTTCTATACAATTAAAGGGAGAAATATGGGAGATAAATACAAAATACTTTACCTTCACAAAGTATTCACGCATGTATATTAATATAGATATTTTACTGGTGTCACATCCTGGTGTTTGGAAAGGGCCAGTGCAATTGAGGGACTTCATGGTCTATACTTTAAATCAGAAATCTTAACTTCAGTCAATCCACTTCTCTTCTAACCTTCACAAAAACTTGGAGATAGACATATACAAATAACAGACTCCAAATTTGCCAGTCCTTGAAGTAGTCTCAGTTTCATTGCAAATGCCAAGCAAGTCAGTGTAGTCATCTTATCTCCATATCTCTGTGTAGCATGTTAGTCATCCATGTTAAATTGGTCAGAAATTTGAAGGCCTGGCGCACTTTGCAAACTTGTATCTGAAAACAATGAGCATATTCAATTCTTCATTTTCCTTTGTCAATAAGGATCATTTCCTTGTTGACATGTTACAAACAGTGGGTGTTATTTGGCCATGTATTTTGGAGAAGAAAAATAAAGTGAGCACAGAGATGAAAATTCCCTGTATTCAAGCCAATAAATGAGTATTAATATTCAAATTATAACAATTTACCAAAACTGAGAAAAATAAACCCAAAGACTTTAGAGATACTCAGATTTAATAGATAACAAAGTTATTTGCTAAAGATTAGAAACATTAATAACATTCAGTAGGGTGATCTGTTTTCTAATAGATTAAGTCTATGCAAATACCAAATGCTGATGAAAAGAGTAAATTCAGGGCTATAATATTTTAGCTGAAATTGTTCCTTTAATTTGACATTTAAAAAACATACAATCTGAAATTATTCTTTTCTTAATGTTCATTTACAAAAACACACAAATACACTTATCTGGAGAATACATGCATATAAATTCATATTTTTTTTCTTTTTTCATTTTTTTCTTTAATTTCAAATATTCACATTTAAGAAGAGTAATGAGAAGGATCAGTTGATTCTCCTAAAGTCTCTTCTCGTGATAAAGTGCATTTACATGAAATAAAATGGCTATGAAGTCACTAGATTATAGCATATTTAGAACTCCAATTTGACATTACTACAACCATCTTCATCATAATTGCCATTTTACCTACCTGATGACTCTATAATATATCTCAAATAATACAATAGAAACAAATTTGCTAAGATAATGAGCCAAAAGTGCTATGGCATCCTCTGAAACCATACTATTTCTTAAATCATGTTGAATATTTTAACTTTTAAGAAAGACCATGTATACTATGGTTATCTGTAGTCAACCTTCATTCAGCTTATCTTATAAACTTCTTCCTCCTGCCATGGGGTTCAGGTATCCTCCTGTCTTGCTGCACTTTGTGACTACAGATCAGGGATTTTTGATATTAATTTCAATATTTAAATGAGTGGTTATATCAGTACAATCATTATTTTTAAACTTAAAAATAATAACCTTCATCATTATGTTAAAGAAGACTGGTAATGTTGATGTTCATCATTATGTTAAAGAAGACTGGTAATGTTGAAGGGTAAATTTATACAATGCATATACAGTAGTTAAATGTCAAGACTTATAGAAACCTAAACCTTCAAAATGAAAAAAAATCTAGATATAAGATTTGTAAGATTTAAAACATGCTAATAACTTGTTAGAAGTCAACTGGGAATCATTTTATCAAGCACAACCAGGTAAAGTTCATTGGCTTATAATAAAAGAATGCTTTTCATTTTATGTAATTATGTCTGGAATTTTAACGGGTGTAAAAATCCATGTATTGACTTTTACATATTTCTGTCATCACCATTATTTTTAATCACATTATACTATGGATTCTACAATATATGGTAAAAGGTCCAGAGCCTGAAAAATAGCAATTGATTTCCACTTAATTGGAATTTGAGTGTGATAGAAAACAGTAAAATTATTCTTGAAAGGTAAAGTTTTAAATATTTTCCTAATGGAGATATCAAGCTAAGTATTTGGCCTTGTGTCACAAGTTTAAGAACACTCATGATCATAATATACCAATTTCTTATGTTATTAAATATAATGTTAAAAGATTGTTACAGTATAAAAATATATACTTCTAAAAATAATAGACAATTGATAGAAGTAGTATGAAAAACTTCTCTTAACTTCCTATAGTTAAAATATTGAGCTTTGAAAAAATGGTAAGTAAAGATCTACTGGATGTAAAGAAAAAAGATATTCATACACTTAATCCTCAATTTATTCTCTCAAATGCTACAAGAAAGTGTTAGCTTTAAGCAACTATCAGCAGTTTCATATTAAAAACTATGAAATAGATAATAATTTATTCTGTTCTGCATTAGCATGGATATAATATATCATGGGACAGAAATAAGACAAGCACTAGTTTATGGTTAATATAAGAAAATATTTTAGAAATTAGCATTGTTAATATTTGCCCTAGGGCTTCAATGGTTTTTCATAAAGAATAATTTAAATTAATAGCTAAGACATGTAGTTATATTTAGGGTATACTAAGTTAATTACTTGTTCTTAAGCTTCTAAATTTAAATTTAATAAAATTTTCATTTGTATCAGAACTAATATTTAGCATTAACAATTTTGTCTGAAAACATCTTGAATAAATTATATAATATAGCCATTGTTTTTATCATGCACATATGCATACATAGTTACAAATATAAACATATGTATATATATGCAGGTAGATATAGTTCCTGATCCAACTTATGACATTTCAATTTGTGCTAAGTTTGTGAAAGTGTTAAATACATTCTAAATTATAATATTTTTGGTATATGTTGAATTTTTTGTGATGTATCACATTTATACTTCAAGGAACAACTGTATATAATATATAATACATACATTTATGTTTCTGTGTGTATATGTAAAAATGATATGTATGTGTATGTGCACCTACAAGCCAGAAGACTTTTACAGATATTTGTAGTCAAAATATTAATAACCATATTTATCAGTTGTTACCTTCATCTGTTCTGTAAGTTGTAATAACACTGATGGGGGTTGTATCCCCTGCTTTCCATTTACAGGTAACTCAGCCCCTTGTTACCTGATTCACTCTATTTTAATCAAGAAATTCAATTTGTGACCACTTTCTTGCTGAGCTTTTCCAGAATTTCTGCAATGCATTTTGGAGTGTTTATCAGTGTTGTGAAGGTAATGATTGATGGTATTAGGGGTTGGAGGTGTCAAAGTCAGGTGTCAACTTTTAAGAAACTTTTATATTATCCTCAGTCTCTGGAAAAAGAAGTTCTATTTCTGTCACTCCCTGTGGTTTTTTTTTTTTTTTTTTTTTTTTTTTTTTGCAGATTGTTATAACTCACTTTTTTTATTTCCTAAGTACAATGTTTTTTTTTTTAATATTTATGAGTTCAAAGAATATAGATGCATAAAAAAGTGTTTCCAAAGATCTGTATCTGTAACTTGGATCAGATTTTTAAAATCACATTTGTACTAGTTACTTTGTAGGCTAGTATATTATTCAAAAATTTCCAGAGAAATAACTGAGAGTATGGTGGATAAGTAGATAAATGAATGAATTAATTTAGATAAATAGATAAATGAATAGTATTATCAATATATTATTTCATATTTGAATAAATATCTATAATGACAGAATTAGGTAATATGATCATGGCATTTGAGAAATTCTATGATCTGCCTCTTCAATCCGGTCACCTGGAAAACCAGAGTGTATTTCTAGATCTAATCTGAAAATCCCAGAATCATAGGGGCAAATGGTACACTGATCTCCCCTCTACCATTCCCCCTTATTTTTTAAGGCAACTTTTCCTACAGGAAATATTACATTTTATTTCACAAGCTACAGTCATCTACAGAGTTTTTGGCAATGTTGCTTGAGCCAATAGAACTTGCCTTTCAAACAAAAGATGAAGTTGAACTTCATGGGCAGTAACTAGGAATATATGTGAAGAAGGTAAATTGGCTATAGGTAATTCCTCAATGTGTCCTGAAAGTGTCTCCTGAAAACTTTCCCTGGAGGTTTTAGTCATTTACATAGACACGGTATTTAAGAAATTGCATTGATTAAACTTCTACATATCAGTTTGACATTGATCTGATTGACTTTCCTACCTCACCACAACCTTAACACTTAATGAAGTGACAGTATTTCCTTATTGCCCCTGTGGATCAGTTCTCCAGAGATCTCCATCTAATTCTCAGGAGCATGTCCTCTGAAGATTATTTGATCAGTCCCCTTACTCTTGAGTTTCAGGTCTTGTTTAGTCCTAAGCCAGAGATCTGAGAGACAGGAGAGTGGCAGTGCTGAGATATTTATTTTCAAGTGTTGAAATTATCAAAAAGAAAGCACTCCTTCACTGAAAAAAAGGACATTTGTTGTTTTCCTCTATCAGCTCTTTTTTTTGCCTCTCTCTCTCTCTCTCTGATAATCTTGCAGATCTTGCTTGATTTTATTTAAGAAATTTGAATGTTATGTTATTTGTAGGTATTGTTATTATTGTCATTTTAAAAATTATGAAATCATTTTGAGGGGATTAAATGAGTTGCACAAATCATTTGTCATTTTAACAGCCTTCAAACCAAAGCAATTAAAATAAAAGCTTTGTATAAGCAATTTATAAATACTTGTGCATCTGCATTTGGAGTGCATGCTTCTAAAGAGCAGGATTATTTTATTTCCTCCCTCCATTCCCAGCTCCCTTCCATCCTTCCTTCCTCCATTCCTTCTTTCCTTTCTTCTTCCCTTTTTTTATTCCTTCCTTCCTTTTCTGAATCTTCAATTTTTCAGAGCATTGACAAAAATTCAATGGAAATTTATTGAAAACTCAAATGATGATAATATTGCCTAGCTTGCAGCATTGTCTATAAGTAAAGTTCAAATATGAAAATGTTAGCAAACAATGAGACACCATACATTTTAAAAGTATTTTATCCAACTTTAATGCTTTTATTTAGATACAATGATATTCCCATAAAATATATGCCTACATTATAATATGATTTAATATATTTTGACTTAAACTTACCTCTTTGATAGAGTGTTCTTCATCCTTCTTTGGTCAGCACAAATTTTCAATATTATATCCAAAGAAAGGCTTTACTTTCAAATATCTGTATGTTTGCTGTACCTTTTTCTGTACACACAAATTTATAATTTTAGATTTAGTAAGCATCATCCTATATGGATAAGTTTTTCATTAATGTTTTGATAGTAGATATTTATTATGTCTTCAAAACCAGAAAGTACTTGTAAACTTAAAACAAGAACACAATAAATCATGAAACAATTCAACAATTTTACATGACTCTGACAATATTCTTTTTATTTAGTTTCCTTCTCAGCTTCTATTTTTCTTCAATAATATCTCCATTAGCATTTCTATTAAATTTTAATTTTACTAACTAGTAATACCAATGTCTATTTAAATTTTGGTTTTATACAATTATTTTTTCCATTCAGTTTTTACAAAATTATTATACAGCTCACCATCAGATTTATCAAATTCAATGTTCATGAATATACAGCCTATCTGATGTTCTTTGACATAAAAAAATATGAAAGAGGGAGAGAATGGGAGAGAGAGAAAGAGGGAGAGAGAGATCTCCCACACACAGAAAAAAACTGAAAAGAATAAAACTTTTCTGCTCAGGAAATTATCATAGTTATCTATATTTTCAAAGAACTTATGTAGGAAGATCATTTTATAATATCATATGTACTATTGCTTTCATACTATACGCTGTTTTCTTCATAATTATTCCATTACATTGTACATAGGTTTGCAACAGTAAGATATCCATCATGATGTATGTTTTTTAAATTGTTGACACTAATCAAATGAAGTTAATATGAGCTGTTTGATTATTAGTATCAGCAAACTTGTTGTAAAATAATTTGAGAATATAAATGTCTACCACATTGGGGTTGGGTTTGTGGTTCAGTGATAGAGTACTGACCCAGCACGTGCAAGGCACTGGGTTTGATGCTCAGCACTACCTATAAATAAATAAAATAAAGTTATTTTTTAAAAAATGTCAACCAAATGTACAGTTTCTAGCCTTGTGCATGAGACACAATACAATGTGTTATACCATTATTTTATACTTGTATTGAGTGATTAATAAAAAAGTTCCAAAAGAAATTTATTGTTATTATTTTCACTTCATAGAAATTGAACATGCTGAGATATTCCTATATGATGATTTGTTTTAATCATATTTTCAACTTTCATATCTCCTGTCCCGTGGAGTACTGATTTCTGAAAAATAATTTATTTCTTTAATTTTATTTTATAATTGACTAAAATGTTTCTCTTATGTAAGGTGTTTGAATATACTTTTTGAAATTTTAAATGCCTAAAATACAGGGAATATATGACTTAGCTTTATAAAGAATGAGGAAATCTTTTAATATAGCATTGAAAGAAAGATTTGGGCAATGCAGTCTGAGTCTGACAATAGTCAATTTCCCAGAACTTCAACTTTAATTTCTATAATAAGGAAACAATGTCCTAATATACACTGTCTGTGTTGATGATTATAATCAACAATAAAGGCATTGTGTATGTATGTGTGTGTGTGTGTGTGTGTGGTTTGTTACATGTATGACAACAAATAATTAGAAATGTTAATTATCTGTGATTTTCATTCACTTCTCTACTTCTACATGTGCCTTTCAGTTTACTTTCTAAATTGATTTAAGACCATTTAAAAACAGGATCTACTAATCTGTTCCTCCATTACATCTACATTTTGGATGTCTCTCTGTTTTAATAAGATTGAGCTTATTCAATACGTATTTTTTTTAAATGCCCTTATTTCCAAGAAACTAATTTTGGATCCTACCATTATATGGTATTCAATTCCAATCCTGTCACTAAATCAAATTCCTTTCAACTTTCAGATAATAACTAAGTTGGATCATCCTTTTATCTCATTCCTGCATGCTTGGCATTTCAGCATTTGAAATAGAATTCAGATAATGATGAACTTACTCTAGAAATGAATAAAATGGTCATATGTAGGTCTTTTATTTCTAAACTTTTTGATATATATCAAAATGATACTTGATATTTCCTCCTTGATACTATTCTATAAAATCATATTGTTCCTACAAAACTTTTCTAATATTCATAATTTTAATAAAGTTAAAATTTACATAATTTTAATATCTAAGCATATCACATTTATGTAGGTACTGCTGTAATCACTTCTATAATATGAGGAATATTTTTCTTTGTAATAATCTTATTTTGAAACTTTTTAACTATGTCACATAGCATAAACAAATTCTGTCAATATACAAATAAGAGCATGTTAAAATACACATAAGAGCATGTTAAAATACTGACTATATAATAAAGATTTTACCAAGAGTACTGATTTTTAAGAAGTTATTTTTATATAACATATATAACATATTTGCAAGAAATTATTAAAATATTTTATTGGTATTTACATTTAACAGATACTATGTAACCAAAAGCTAATCAAATCAGAAACACACAGTTCATTTATAATTAGTGTTACTTACATGTAGTGTATATATTGATGTATTGTTAAATATATTATGTATATGAATTCCCATTTCCATGTTTTGAATTTTATTTCTTATTTCTAATTATGGGTATTTTTAAATACAATAAAAAGGGTAATGTTTTCCAACTATATATGCAAAACATTAAGATCCAACATAAATTTGATTAACAGCTAATAGGAGAAACGAAACAGCAGTCCCATTGCTGAAGTGCAACATAACAAAACTTTTTATCATGTCAGTTTCCATTTCAATATTGTTTTAATTTTATATCCAATTCTATATGTATATTTTTAATACATATTTATTTCTCCTTTTCTTTAAATATATGTGTATATATATATATATATATATATATATATATATATACACACATACATATATATGTATATATGTATGTGTTTATAGCTAATCTTACTAAGGTTGTAATCCAGGTATCACTAGCTCTTTCATCATATTTCTCTGAAGCAGTTTGAACTAGGAAGAAAATTTATTTTGCTTGTATCTGTTACCTGTTTCTCATAGGTTGGCATGTTGTCTGAATTAGTGAATAAACAGACCAACACTTGGAATTTTATCTTAACAGCTCAAATTTCTTAATGTGCTTCTTTCATATTTGCAATTCAGTGACATTAAACTTTTTATTCTTTTTTTTTACAAAGACTTTATATTCTCCTTATAAACAAAGAAAAATTACTTACTTGGGAGCAAAAATGACATGAATCTTTATGCAAAATATTATATTGAAAAACACAAACATAATATTCAAGAACTATTCCTAACTCCATTGGCTGTGAACTATTAGAGCCTATTTAACTAAAGTTTTAGTTAAAATGTGTAATGATTAAGAATATTTCTTTTAATTTAATCCCCTTCCAAGGTTAATATGACAAACATTTTTAAATGAAAATGTTGAAAGCAATTGCTCACAGAAACATTATTCATAATCATAATGCAAGCTAATTATTCCATATTATACATCACAGCCAGTTCTTATATTGTTATCCTTCTTCCGGGTCTAAGATAATAGAGTTAGTATTTTGCTAATCCTTCTGTAGTTTCATCAAAATAAAACAATGCACAGACTTAAGAAGCATTAAATCCATGTCTCTGGCCTTGATGAATACAAGATCTATGACATTTCTCAAGTTTTTTTATTTGACAATCTTTTCATTAGATTTGTTTTATTTTTTACTTGATTTTCAAAAAACAGAGGTAAGAAGAGATGAACAGAGATGAAAGCCAAAATACCCTTTCTAAGCACTTTTGTCCCTTCTGACCTCATCTTTTCATTGATTTATTTACTTATGTATTTTATGGGTATCTGAGATTGAACTCGGAGGCACTCAACCACTAAGCCACATCACCAGCCCTATTTTGTATTTTATTTAGAGACAGAGTCTCACTGAGCTGCTTAGCACTTCACATTTGCTGAGACTGGGTTTGAACTTGTGATACTCCTGTCTTAGCTTTCCCAGCTGCTGGGATTACAGGCATGGGCCACAGCAGTGGGCTCCATATCTTTAGTTAAATCAGGTTGCATGTGCAGGATGATCCTACATTTTAGAGAGGGGTGTTAAGGACTTGAAATTTGGTCTAAAGCATTAAAAAACGAATCTGGATTGTAAAAATGGGTGTCTCTGAAAGCCATTTGTTGTTTTCTTATTTCTTTCAAACTGTCAAAAATGTTTCTCAGAGAAATTATAAGACCGAGATATTTTGTTGTTTTTCTGGAACACATAGGATAATATCAACTGTATAGTTAAAGAGTCAATAAATAAATAAAAATAATAATTAATTATTTTTTTAAAAAGTCAGCAAACTGAAACAGGCATGTGCTGACAGAAAAAGCTTCAATGATGGTGGGGCACAACTGTAATCCCAGCTACATGGGAGGATGAGACCGGAGTTGCACAAATTTGAGACTAGCCTCAGGAACCTGTCTGAAAGTAATTTTTTTAAGGAAGCTTTTATTGTTGTTGTTGTTTATTTTTATGTGGTGCTGGAGATCAAAACATGCCTCACACATGCCAGGAAGTGCTCTATCACTGAGCCACAAACCTGGTCCCTCAAAGTAATTTTTGTAAAAGGGGATAGGGGTAACTCAGTGGTAGTGTCCCTAGGAGAAGAACCACTGATACGTAAGTTTTATTCATCAAAATGAAGAGTGGTAAGTTGAGAAAGTGGTAAGAAATCCAGATGGAACTTCAGAAAATGACACATAGAAACAACTAAAGTAGGGGGAATGGAGTATGAGACAAAATGAAGGAGAAAACAGTAAGAAAGAAAAAACTTCCCATTATTTATATTAGTATTTCTTGTGGTGTTATTCTTCTGAATTCTTCTTCTTCTTCTGAATTATTTAATTTTTACTCTCCATGGATTAACTAAATCTGATGCTCTTCCTTATAGGCACCAACTAAAGCAGACATCTATCTTTCACTAGTCTGGCATAATTTCTAATAACCATTGATGTTACACCAAAAATACTGCCACTTTTTTTCAAGTATTATCTGTATATGCATATATCACTGAATGTGGACATTTCAGAAACTGTCAATCTTAGAAATTATTGCTTTACTTTTTGGATAAAGAATAAGCACAAAATTTTATTATTTTTACCCATTTGTTCATATATTGAACTAAAATGTTTAATTTATCATCACACAATGAGTATACAAAATCATTTAAATTGTAAGAAATAGTAATTTTTTCTTTCTTTTTTTTTTTTTTTGAGAAAGAGTGAGTGGAAGACGGTGGCCATATTACAAGACTGGGGGAAGTCTCTCTGAAGTGATGGCACTTGAACTGAGGAGACCCATGGTATCTAAAGAAGAAAATGATGTAAGCAACATTGCAAAATAATACAAATGTAAAACAAAGGTGGGGAAAGAATTTGGCATGTTCCTAAAGTCAAACCAAAAGAGAGAAAGGGGTCACAATCAGATGTTAAAATGCATCCTATGAGAAATAGGAAGCCATTGGAGGTTCACAGTGAAATAGTAACTGTATCTGATTATCATGTTTCAAAGGTTTTAAGGTAGACTCTGTTTTACAAGTTAAAGTATTAAAGCCAAACATTATGGTGCATACCTGTCATCTCAGTGACTCAGGAGTCTGAGGCAGGAGTTCAGCACGTTCCTGATCAGTCTCAGATACTGAGTCAGCTTCTGTCTCAAAACAAAATCTAAAAAGAACTTAGGGTGTAGTGCACTGTAAGAGTGTCCCTGGGTTTGATTACTAATACTATCTTAAAAAAAATATTTTAAGAGACCAACTAATGGTGATAGTAATGGAAATGGGGAGAAAACTTAGAGATATAATAGCAATAAAAATCATGGATAAATATTGGCAATGGTACGAAATCTGTACAAAAGCATCCATGTTAGGTGAATTTTCTATGAATAATCCAAACTGCATATCCCATTTATTTTTTATTGCATAATACATTGATGAATAAATGTCATAAAGATTGCATCTAGTATAGAGGTTCTGGAACACATGAATATTTTTTCTACCTCTTAAAAATCTTTAAATACAAATACCAGTACAAATTTCATGTTTCAGGAGCCTACAGAAAAGAAATACTAATGACTTATTTTCTGTATGCTTAACCAAGCAAATATTTTGTTATAGTAAATAAACTTTTCTCAAGATCTGATCAATATCCTAAGATTAAATATATTATCTTCCTGTTTACAGAAATTCAAAATAATTGTGTTTTATTCACATAGTATTATATAACTGACTAATAATGGGGAACTTAACTACATCCTTCAAAAAATAGTACATGCTTCTTGTCCCTCACCAAGAGTCTTATTCAGACACAGCTTTTACAAAGCACTTTACCTCAAAGGCACGGATTAGGCCTCTTCATTTCCATTTGAAACTGTTTTCTTGAGGATTCCCAAAGGAATGCCCCAAGGCAAACACCTCCCTGACATTCAGGGGAACAGAACAATAGGGAAGAAAGAAGTCTGGAGAAAAACTTGGCTTTAATTGAACACTGTGGCACTGACAGCTCCTAATCATGCAACTTGGGTTGCCATCTATCCAAGCAGGGATTCTCCAGAGAGATCCTTACCAGTCATGCTAATTTTTGAGTTTTCTGAGATGCTTGGCATTCCCTTCAGCAATCCAGTCCATGGGCATGTCACACAGCTTGAAGGTGGTACACATCTTGGACACAAAACCACGAACCCCTTCAGACAGTGGCCAAAATTCAGGAAGAATACAGGAACTTAGGATCTTGGTAGGTGTTGTTCATCTGCAAGGCAAGCAGCAGTCCATTCATAAATTGGCCATGAGAAGTCCTGCAAAGATTTCCACTAGAAAGGACACATTCACAGCTGCATTCTTCTCTCTACTCTCTGTAAACACAAACCCAGTGGGATCCACTGACATAGAAAGATTCACTAGTCTACAGCCCATTTCAATCCAACAACAACAACAACAGAAAAACTTTTTTCCTTCATGTTCTCAGAACATGAGACAAAATGACTAATTGCAATACACACCCACTAAGACACACAAACTGCCCCTATATTTGGTCTGCATCTATCCACTCTGTTTTCTGAGTGGTGGGTGAAAATATGTTCCCCAGCTGTGGCCTGCCCTGTCTCAGCTCTGGTCTCCTTGGCCATCTCTGTGTAGTTGTCAGGAGCCAGCACACAAGAAGAGTCAGTCACAACAAGGCACTTGGGGAAATAGATATCCATAGGGATGTTAGGAGATCGGGCAAAGTATAAAATGAGTGATAAGATCAGGGATATTTTCAACAGGGGGATGGGTGAATACACTATTCTAGGAAGAAACAAGTGTATACTCACCATAGGATTGAAATTTGAAAACAATAAGCAATGCAGATGTAGATGATTTTAGTAATTCATGCTGTCATTAAAATTAGGCTTTGGTAGAAATATAAGATAAGTGTGACTTTTGCATTTTGTGTCCAGAAGATGATGTGATGAAAAGAATACATGGAGCAGGTGACATTTATATTTCTTCCACCATTTCTGGGAGCATGTTTTGAAACCCTATCATTCAGAGTTTGGGGATAAAAATAGGTGTACCCTGGGTCTACGTATATAGAGATGATGCATGAATAGACCATACGGTGAATAAAAAGTATAATAGTTTACTATTTTAAATAATGGATTGAAATGATATTTTCAAAAATACATGAAATCTGGTATTCACATACAAACATTCTATCCAAGTAGTCATACATCTACTGGTAATATTAGGGTTACTAATTACAACAAACTGTGTTTGAGTTTTGCTTCGAAATTATATTAGGACAGTACGTGGCACATCAAAAATGCTCACAAGTGTTAGCTATTTCTTATTTACATAGCAATTCCATGTGGAAGAACATTTCTCTTGATCTTTGCTCTAGATCTGAGAGCAGATGATCTAGCTGGAATAGCACAGTTTACACTGGATTGTGTGTAGTGAGTTCTTTCTTATCCTTGTTAGTCTTTAGATTTTATGAATTTACTTGACTTGTTTTCATATTACACTATGAAATTGGATATGTTAATTCTTCACTTAGAAATCTTCATTTTAATGCATTGGCTCAATTTACAACTATCATGGTTTTATCTTTGATGCAAAAACATGCAACCTTTTTCATCTAACCTGGGAGCTATAGATGGTATGGTATTAATTTAGTATTTGATCTTCTTTTATGTTTATTATTTCTTCACTCATTGATATAGATTCTCTAGCCATTTGTTTACTAGAGCATGATAACCTCTAGAACTGGAAATTCAGTCATTCATTCAATAAAATATTTCTTCAACAAAGATCTGTTTATTCCTTGTGCATACTACAAAAGGAACAGTTCCCACACCTTTCAGGATGCTTATTGTGTAGTCAGCAAGACAGAGCCAAAAGCACATGATTATGATTACAGATGTGCACCAATGTCATAGGTTGGCAAAAAGAAGGGCTGAGGGAGTTCAATAAATCTAGCCAGATTTAGGACTCACTGAGTATGTAGGAGTTGACCATGCAGAGAGAGAGCACATAATAGAGCATTCTGAAACACCTTAAATAGGCACCTTTCTATATAATCTATGATCTTAATTACAGTCAGCTTCCTTCATCATGGAGCACAATGTTTGACATTCTACCTTGAATTAAACAAGAAATTCAGACTTGCAATCACTGCCTCCATATTAAATTATTCGAAGCATAATGATTACATTAAACCTTACTGTGTAGTCTCAGGCAAAAAGATTGTTGGTAAGGAATGTAGCATCAGCCCTACCATTTCAACTGAAAGATCTAGATGATGACAGGATATAAAATTGACTCACCCCAAAGTAAGAAAAAGTTTAATATCAACTTGGAAAAAAATAATCTTAACATCAAAAAGACTTTGAAAGCTGTAAAGCAATCGTCTTTTGACTGTCAAAAAAGGGTAGTAAAGAGGTAATACATAAAAGAGGTAACATTCTTGGGGGGTTTGGGGGGTGGGGTAATGTAACTGCCATATGAAGATTGACTGAATAAACTATGATACATAGGATGCTGTAGAAAATAATTCAGAAAATCTCCATGAACTAATGAGTGATTTTTCAAAATATATTATTAGCAGAATTTATCAAGGTAGTTCACATTAGCAGATTAAGGGGAAAGATTTCATAATGTTGTCAACAATGCAGGAAAAGTTCTCAGTTAAGTTTGAAATACGGCCTTGATTTTAAACAATTCTTGGCAAAGAACAGAAAAACATCCTTAACTTGATAAAACATGGCTATATGACATTTACAGCCCAAAATCATTTAATGATGAATTTGAACAAAACAAGAGTGTCTATTACTTCTTTTCATCAGAATTGTTTTGGAAGCCCTAGCAACTGCACTAGGATAAGAAAAATGATATATAAAAGGGGGGATGTTCTTTATTTGCATATTTATGAATATATAGAGAATATGCAGAAAAACCTATTAATAACTCATTAATAAGATAATGCGGTTTCTGGATATAAAACCTGTACAGACAAATTAATTCTATCTCAAACAAGTAATAGTTGCTTAGAAAATGAACTATTATAATATTTATAGTAGTATTAAATAACATCAAAGACCTTATTATAAATTCAACAAAATAAATATAAGAATTTTATGTAGAAAATAAACCTTTGTTGAAAGAAAGAAAAGAATATCAAAAGGAAAAGGAAACTGGAGTAATCTTGGAATTAGGGAAAAAGATGGAAGAGTGACTTAATAATTGTTATGGTTGGTGAGATGTTTAATTGTACATTCTCTTTTACTTTTTTCATTTCTCTTGATTGAATTGTTTATGAGAATGCATTTTATAAAAACAGTGAAGTCATTATTCTTATTTTCATTTGTTAATAATAGTTATTCTTGACATTAGATTCATTTGGACTAATTATAAATGCATGGAATATAATTTGCTCCAATTCAGTCCCTTCACCCTCCCCATCCTCCCTCCCATTTGTTCCCTTTGATCCACTTTACTGATCTATTTATTTACATTTTTAAGAATTAGTACCTTATAGATATTCAAAATGATGAGTTTCATTATAGTGTATTCACATATGTGCATTGGAAAGTTAGTTTGGGTTCATTCCACAGTTTTTCCCTACCCATTCCCCATTCCCTTCTTTTTCTTTTATTGATTTTATTTTTTTAAATACACGACAATGGAGTGTATTACAATCCTTATTACACATATAGAGCACAATTTTTTTATATCATTGTATAAAGCATATTCATGCCAATTCACGTAATACATGTACTTGGTTTTTTTTGCATTACAATTCTTATTACACATATATACCACAATTTTTCATATCTCTGTTTGTATATGTAGTAGGTTGACAGCCAATTTGTGTCTTCAGACATGTACTTTGTATAATGATGTCCATCACACTCATTCCATCTATTCATCCCGTGTTCCTCCTCCCTACCCTATTATGAGTCAGCCTCCTTATATCAGAGAAAACATTTGGCATTTGTTTTTTGGGGATTGGCTAACTTCACTTAGCATTATCTTCTCCAATGCCATCCATTTACCTGCAAATGCCATGATTTTATTCTCTTTTTAAAAAGTTCATTGTGTATATATGCTACATTTTTAAAAATCCATTCATCCACTGAAGGGCATGTAGGTTGGCTCCACAGTTTAGCTATTGTGAATTGTGCTGCTATAAACATTGATGTGCCTGTGTCCCTGGAGTATGTTGTTTTTAAGTCCTTTGAGTATAGTCCAAGGAGAGCAATAGCTCAGTCAAATGGTGGTTCCATTCCCAGATTTCCAAAGATTCTCCATACTGCTTTCCAGATTGGCTACACCAATTTGCAGTCCCACCAGCAATGTATGAGTATGCCTTTTTTCCCACATCCTTGCCAACACTTATTGTTGTTTGTCTTCATAATAGTTGCCATTCTGATTAGAGTTGTATCTTAGTTTTGATTTGCATTTCTCTGATTGCTAGAGATGTTGAAAATTTTTTCATATATTTGTTGATTGATTGTATATCCTCTTCTGAGAAGTGTTTGTTCAAGTCCTTGGCCCATTTTTTGATTGGGTTACTTGTTTTTTCAGTGCTTAGCTTTTTGAGTTCTTTATATACCCTAGAGATTAGTGCTCTATCTGATGTGTGAGGGGTAAAGATTTTGTCCCAGGATGTAGGCTCTCTGTTCACCTCATGGATTGTTTCTTTTGCTGAGAAAAAACTTTTTAGTTTGAATCCATCCCATTTATTGATTCCTGGTTTTAATTCTTGTGCCATAGGAGTCTTATTAAGGAAGTTGGGGCCTAACCCATATGATGAAGATTAGGGCCTACCTTTTTCTTCTGTTAGACACAGAGTCTCTGGCTTAATTCCTAGGTCCTTGATCCATTTTAAGTTAAGTTTTGTGCATGGTGAGAGTTATGAGTTTAATTTCATTTTGTTGCATATGGATTTCCAGTTTTCCCAGCACCATTTGTTGAAAATGCTATCTTTTCTCCAGTGCATGTTTTTGGCACCTTTGTCTAAAATAAGATGATTGTAATTTTATGGGTTAATCTGTGTCCTCTATTCTGTACCATTGGTCTACCAGTCTGTTTTAGTGCCAATACCATGCTGTTTTTGTTACTATTGCTCTGTAGTATAGTTTAAGGTCTCATATAGCGATACTCCCTGCTTCACTCTTCTTGCTAAGAATTTCTTTAGCTATTCTTGGTCTCTTATTTTTCCAGATGAATTTCATGATTGCTTTTTCTATTTTTATGAGGAATGCCATTGAGATTTTGATTGGAATTGCATTAAATCTATATAGTGCTTTTGTTAGTATGGTCATTTTGATAATATTAATTCTGCCTATCCCAAAAGTAAGGTAGATCTTTCCAGAAATAGTAAATGAATTCGGCAAAGGAACAGGATATAAATCAACACCCATAAATCAAAGGCATTTCTGTATATCAGTGACAAAGCCTCTGAGAAGGAAATGAGGAAAACTGCCCCATTTACAGTAACCTCAAAAAAAAAATAAGATACTTGAGAATAAACAAAAGAAGTCAAAGATCTATACAATGAAAACTACAGAACCCTAAACAGAGAAATCAAAGAAGATCTTAGAAGATGGAAAGATCTACACATTCCCTTCTTAAAAGGAGAAAGGGAGGAGGAGGGAGAGAGAGGGGGAAGGTGGGCAGGGTCAGATCAGAATATGATGGCCCAAAGGGTGGGGTTTTGGCCTGCTGGGAACTTCTAACTGAAGGAGATTGGAATCCCGAAAGCAACCTCAGCAGCAAAGCCTCTGCCCTCCTCCTGCCCTCCTGTCCTTCACCCTTCTCTCCCAAAGCCTTCTCTCATAAAACCTAGAAAGCTCTCTCTCTCTCTCTCTCTCTCTCTCTCTCTCTCTCTCTCTCTCTCTCTCTCTCTCTCTCCTCTACCCTCCCTGCTATTCCCTTCCTGTCCCCTTACCCTCCCTTCCCCCCTCCCTTAAAAACCCTCATTCCAGACAGGACCTGCCTTAGGTCCAGAAGGAATGAAAGCTATACAGAGAGGCCAAGAAGAATCTGACCAGATAGGTCTTGCTAGGACCCTGGCAGCCTTTTACCATTAGCTCACACCCCCTTTCCAGTCATTTCTACATGGCCATCCATTCTTCATGGAACATAAACATAAAAACAGGAGTTTTCCCTGGATCTGTAGGTCTTTATTTCTGAAGGCTTTTAGGTCAAATAAACTTCTATTAAATAAATGTTATGATTTTTAAAATGTAAAGATATATACTAGTTCATAAATTAGAAGAAGTAATTTATAAAGATAGACTCTTTCTGAAACTCATCTGAATTTTTATTGCAGTTCCTGGACCTTTTATACAGCTATAGAATTAAGATACTGTATTAGTGATAAGAGGATAAACAGTTCGGTAATACAAAACTCAGAAAGTGATTGCCACATGATTTATGACTGAGGTGGGACTGCAGATCAGTGGTGGAAAATGTCAGTCTTTTTAATAGGTAGTGCTGAGACAATTGAGTATTTATGTAAAATTGAATGAAATTAAAGCTCCTACTATACACCATAGACAATAATTCTGTGTGACATATAGAATTAAGTGTGAATGGCAAAACAATAAAATGCTTTCAAGATAATACCTTCATGATTTTGGAGTGGGGTAAGTTTTCTTAAATATAACATAAATAGCACTGATTGTAAAGGAAGATATTAAGAAATTTGATATTACTAGCAGTAAGTATTTATCATAATCAGAAGACACCATGGCAGACAAAAGTCATTCTTAACATTCAAAACTAATACTTGGTGTTAGAAGTTAGCAACGGTTGCTATCTTTTGGAAGAGTGAATTGGATAGGGTGTGGGGAAGGACTCTCCCAGGAGGCTGATCATATCTTTCCTAGATCTGATGCTAGTTATACAGGTGTATTCACTTTGTGAAAGTTCAGCAAACTGTGCTAACAATTTGTACATTTTAAAATGTATATGCTCTACTTCAACAAAAAGTCTTTATAAAAGAAAACTACTAAGAAGCTATTTGTAAAACATTTGTCCAGCAAAATAATAGAGACCTCCTACAGCTCAATAAGATAGACATCTCAATAAAAAATCGAGCAAAATATTTGAACACACTTCAGAAAAGAGGAAATCATTTATTTGATTTATTCAAAAAGGTGCTCAATCTTATTAATCTTCAGAGGAATGCAAATTAAAATGATTGATCTCTTTATACCAAAATTGGTTAACATGAAGAATCTGAGAAAACAGTACCTAATGAGTAAGTGGAGCAATGGAACACTACTGCACTTGGGCTAGGAATAAAAATTGGCACAACCACCTTGGGAAATTGATTGTCGTTACATAGTAGGTATGGTGGTAACATGCCAGGTGACTTAGTGATTCCTCTGTTTCAGAAATTGGTGCTTATGGGCACCAGAAGATGTTCAGAAGAGTATTTATAATAGCCTTGTTAACTATATCCAAACAGTTGAAGTAATTCAAATAATCTATCAACACAAGAATTTGTACATAAACTGTAGCATATTTATACAGCCATGTACTACATAATAGAATGAACTTTTCTGCAGAAAAATTCATATATGATATACATACATGTGAATATGTATTATATAAATATAAATGTATACATATTCACATTTTTCATAAAATTTCAGAGGTGTTTCTTAGCTCTCTGAAGTTCATCCCAGATGTCCAGGTACAAGCCCCTCTTCTAAAAGTACCCTCATTTGTCATTCAAAGAAGATGCATAAAAGGTATTATGTATATATTTAATGATATCAGCCTGAGCCCATTTAGGTTTGTTAATGCAACAGTGGAATGCAGCCTCCAGGCCTTCCCATTCTTGCATTTGTCTGTATTGTCTTCATATTTGTTTAAATTAGAAAGTAATACATTTTTAACAGCATTGTTGAGGTATAATTTGTATATCATAACATTTCCCTTCTGTAAGAATAAAATTCATTGATTTTTGACACCTCTATAGAGTTTTGCATCTGTCATCACTATACAAGTTCAGAACATTTCCATCACCTCCCAAAATTTCCTCAAGCCACATTTGCCATCAATCAAATGTGTATTTTCAAATATAGTGTGTTGATTGCTTCATGTATTTCAAATAACTCATCATTAAAAGTAGCATAACACATTGATGAATAGAAACTTGAAAAGCATCAACCAAAATCTTTTGTTAAATGTATTTTAAGGTTCTGTATACATACTTTATTAAAATCAGCTTATTTGCATCTGTTCTCTATTGGTAGTTTCAAAAAAGGGAACATATTGAACAGTTGATTTCTTCCTTCATATGTTCTTGGTGGGTGAATGTTGTCATGTTGTTCTGGGAGGGTTTTTAGTTTTAAAAATTTTAGTTGGTTTTGGTGAAAATGTTCAGTTATACAAATGGCCCTTTTATATGGCAGTCTGTATAGTACTAATTTCTGAGAATAAATCATACAAAATAGAATGAAGAATAGAAGTTAGACTATATAGTTAAATTAAAACATAAATATCAAATTGTAAATTATTCTTTATTAGGAGTAACTAAAGGAAAGAATGTATTGATCAACTCTGATATTAAATGTCTCAGACTTTAGAACAGAATAACAAGTATTTTAAAAGCTTTTCTTGTCTTTGTTCTACCACTCATATTAAGATGCTGAGTATAATATAGAAGTACATATGGAATATAAATATTATGTGAGCATATTATACTATTATGTATAATTGGGCTTCCTCAAGTGATGTTTTTAACAAACTTTTATTATACATACTATACACTATTATTATAGAAATTATTATTTCTGCTTAAAGGTGATTGTATGGTTGGGAAATGCAGATATTTTATGTGTAAAATTAAATATTTTTCTAAAAAAGTATAAATCATATGTTCATGAATTTTGGAAATAAAAATACATAATGCCTAGCTAGTTCTTAAGAGGTAGGCTATATCTTCTGTTTGTCAAAGTATTTACTCTGAATTATTGGTTGAGCTAACTTTTATTGAGGTTTCTCTGTTGCCAGGTACTTTATTACCAAGGTTGCCATCAGAACTGGGAATGACATTACTCACTATCAGGATTGAGAAAATTGGTCTGAAAGATGCTGGACAGTGCATCGATCCCTATATTACAGTTAGTGTAAAGGGTAAATAACTGGCAAATTGCATTATGTTTTTTCTCATATGGGACAAAGTTTTTGACAGGGGATGGTCTTGTATATGTGACAACTTACTTTAATGCATTCTATAATGAGGCAAAATCCTAGAAGAGATCATAACAGAACATAGTTCTGAAAGACTTACAAAATATATTTCCTACTTGCTTTTGAGTTTGTATAGATTTTTGCTCTTCAGATTCCAGCTAATGTGCAGACTAAACATACACATTGTCCTTAACAGCAGCTACCGCCTTCAGGATGTAGATTAACAATAGCTCTTCTCACCTTCCATGGGTGTGTAGTTTTCTACACAAAGCCCCATGTCCTGTTTTCCCATCTCTCCTGCTTCAGCCCCTCTTCTTCCTGTGCTACTGAGGTATCTACATAGGTGAGTCCTACAGAGGCAGATGAAAATCAGGGGACAGGGAAGTAGGGTGCGTCCATAACATCCATGCCCTGAAAGCAATCCCGTGGGATGATGATGTGATTAAGGAATAAATTATACCATTTTACAGAAATAACTATAGTTAGTACAAGTGGCTTATTTTAATCTGTAGTTTTGCACTAAAGGAACAGATCGGTGCTGAAATTAAATGGAGGAACTTTTATCAATTGCAGAAATAAAGTCAGATCCATGGGTTCATTAGTGCTAATTAAAAGAAAAATATGACCACAAAGAAAAAGATTTATTTAAAGAACATAATCCACAGCACTAATACTGGTACACTTTTAAATTCCGATGTTACCAGTTATCAAATATATAGTATACTGGAAAATATTTACATTGTTTGATAAACCATTTGTAAAACTGCATACTCATTCAGAAAGTATACTTAAAACACAAAAATATTTAATGATGTTGTAAATGTTAAGTTACCTTTGCATATGTTAAACTGAAATATTTTTATGTAAATATTTTTTAATTATTAAATGTACTAAATTGTTTTTGAGCTTTTTGAGACACATAAATGAATAACACATAAACACTGAGGAGTTATTAAATGAGTCCATGTTGAATTTGATTAAACTGAGATTTTAAAACCCAGAAAATTAAAACTATATATAACGTACTATCTGGTTGTTGTAAATTCAGGGTATGTTGTAAACAGTATAGCCAGAATTTAGATAATATATATGAAAAAGTATTCATTAACAAAAGGGTTTTTGTTGGCTGTTCTCATCCATTTTTGGTTCTTAACAGGGAAATTATGATAAGGTTAGGTTTAAAGGCTTTTCTAAATAAGCCATATACTTGATCAAAGTTAGAAATTGGTGGCAGAGCTCCATTGTGGCAAATTATATACTCCAGATTTTTTTTTGCATAGAAAAATATAGTGGGCTATTCCCTAAGGAAAACATGTTTGTTCTTTTTACCACTTCACTATGAAGATCAAGTTTTGTCCACTTGGCCATGTAAAGGCTTCTTTGTCCCCTTCATGAGGTCTCCTATCCAGTCTATATTCATTTCTCTTCACATACCCCATGAACTTCAACAACTCTCAAGTACTTGCTCACACCAAATAGGAATCTCTTAGCCTGAGAATCTCCTCTCAGCTCTTTCCATGCCTCTTTAGGAACTGTAACCTTTGCAGTTTCTAGATTTTTCATCTGTATATGTGAATGCTCATAAGCAGAAACTTATTTGTTTCTCCAGATCTGAATGGCATAGATTTAACTCATGTGCAAGATACTCCTGTGGCTTCAAGAAAAGAAGATACATATGTTCATTTTAATGTGGACATTGAGCTCCAGAAGCATATTGAAAAATTAACCAAAGGTTTGTAATTATCAGTTACTGACTTCTTAAGGACTTCTTAAGGACAGTACTTATCTGGGTTTGTGTTGATAGTGTACTTAACACAAGATCTTATGTCACATAGTTATGAATATTGACTTAAAGAAAGTCAAATCAACATTTTTTTTAAAATATGAGAATTAGCAGTTGCATTATCTAGTTGTGTAATAATGTGGTTAAATATTATTTGACAGGGAAATATTTCTCATAACACAGAGTTAAGGAAGCAGGTTCTCTAATAATTACCTTAAATCCTTTTAGGAACCTAATGATTACTTTCTAACAGTTAAAGAATTTTTTTTCTTTCAATAAGATGCATTGGGTAAAAAGATACTATAACTGGCAGTTTGTAAGAAGATGGAAAGGACAATCTGGGCATGGTGGTTTCAGGAGGGAGAGAAATAAAATATCAAAGGAACTCTTTTAAATTTCTATTCTATCTAATATAGGTGCTTATTGAAACCATTTCTATAGGTACTGCTGATACTTAAGTAACTTCTGTTTTTCTTGTGGTATTTAATATTTTATATTCTTTGGTAGTTTATGATTCTACCTGTGTACATAACTTACGTTCTTGCTGTACAATTTTGCTGTACTTTGTAGAATTAAATGATATGGAGAAATGTCACTCAGACATGGTAGAAGATCTTGGAGTGACAGCCACAGTGAGTTATCAACAGTTGTGTCATCAGACTGTTTGACACATGTTACTTTGTAAAATCATAGGCTTCTGGTGACACATAAGAAATGTGTGGTCTCTGGCTTATGTGGTTTGTTTTAATTCCTTAGGTGCAGCTATCTTCTTTGAATTCAAACACTACAAGCCTAAAAAAAAAGGTCTACCAGCACCAAGTGTTTTGCTTTCATGGAGATGGATGAGATTAAACCTGGGCCAATTGTAATAGAACTGTAATTGATATACATATAGGATTCATACTGTTCTAATGGTTACTAGTTCATGTTTCTTCTTAGTCCCTCTTATCTAGAATGTAACATTGGAGTAAATCAATCATCAAAGTATTTTAAACAATCATCTTTCTATTGTGGTTTCAGATACAAGAAACCCACTGACGTTAAAAGAAAGAAATTACAGTTATTGACCAAGAAACCACTTTATCTTCATCTACATCAAACTTTGCACAAGGAATGATTCTGACATGAGTAATGTGGAATTTCTGTGAATTTTACCACTCAGTAGAAATCATCATAGCTCTGGGTAGCATATTCATCCTTCAGGAGGCAGGAAGTGAGCCATACCTATAGGCCAGTGAGTCCATTGCAAAGCTGTACCACAGAACTAAAGTCTAGCACCTCATTGTTATGACTCCTTTGGACACAAGGTTTATTGTAGATTTTGAAACATGTTTTTACTTTTCTATTAATTGTGCAATTAATAGTCTTTTTCCTAAATTACCACTGTTCCTACCCTGCTTCCTGGAACAATACTGCTGTGGTAGGTATGCTCATCTTCAAACTTTAAAATACAGCAATAAGAATGTGCTAGAGTTTACACATTTGCTCACTTTTGCTCCATTATGGTCTTTTAGATTTGAATTAACTTCAAACTTTTGAATTGAATTGGGTAGGATAGTACCAGATTGCTTTGAAAGGAAATTGGATCAGTTATGGTCTGTCTTATAGCCTGTTCCTTAGAGCTGGCCTAAATTCACCCTCATCTGATAGTTCTACTTAGAAATAGTGTGCCTTGACCAGATCAATATCTTATATGGGAGTGCCCCCCAGATTGTAGCTGTGATTTTTTTTCCAGATGACCAGATTGTTTTTCTGAAAGTGAGCATATTTTTAGTCATGTTGATTAGTTGTTCTACATCACATTGCTATTGTTCTAGGGTTGACATTAATGATTCTAGGGTTAACATTACAACCATCTCTCTCAGAATAATTACAAATTTTTGGGTGGGTTTAAATCATGTCATCTAAAAATAATTGAGTCAGATGCTAATGAGATACTGCAGGAACAACTGCTGTTTTTCTGACAACTGATTGTGAAACCTTAAAACCTGCATAAATTGTCTTTATAAAGTGATGAGTATGCAAAATCTGGAAAGATTCTATTTTTTAAATATAGGTAGATACAACTGTCATTTATTTCCTATTTAGATATATTGACATTCATATGAAAATATGCAGGTCATTAACCTATTATAATTTCACCATTTACATTACTTTTAACTTAATGATGAGACATAAATAAAACTTTCATAGTACACAAGGTGGATATTTGATACACAGAATATAAAGTTTTGTGAGGAGCTTTTTTGTGGGTTACATGTAGAACCCATGTATTTTAATATTCACTATTTTAAATGAACAATGAATGAAGGGAATGCAATACTTGGCCTATTTTTAAACTAGTGTAAACCCTAATCATACCATCTCTTTGCTTTTTAAAATGAATAACAGTTTTTTTATCCCTTGCACTTCAAGAGATCTAGTCTTTAATTTTTCAGTTGTCTGTTAGGTCAATTTTGTTTACTAGATGAATGTTAATAAAACTATATGAGCCTGAAAGAATTTTTAATTGAATTTAGTCTTTTCTTTCATCTGGATTGAGTTAATTTCACAAGTGCAAAAATAGTTCAGTCTACAGTAGTTCTAGGAAATGAAGAATTTGCCTTAATAAAATGTTCACTCAACTGAAACTCTGAGTAGTCAAAATTTCCAGACTGTAAACTTCTCAAGAGAAGGGCCTCATCTTCTCCATGTCATGTAAACTTTCCAAGGTGCTTGGCAGCACTCTGTACCCTGTGGAGTACTCAGTACCTTTTTGTTTGATGTTACTGATGTTGAAGTTGCTCCCTTAAAATCTACTATTAAAATGTAGCAAAACTGATACATTGTTCTTTCTGTTTTTTCATAGACTATAAAACATGTATATCAAAGTGATAATTAAAAAAAAAAACCTTTTTTTTGTTTGTAGATGGACACAGTACCTTTATATTTATATGTGGTGCTGAGCATCAAACCCAGTGCCTCACATGCAACCCCAGCCCCTCAAAGTGATAATTTATATGAAGAAACATTTAGCATCCTTCACATAAGAATGCTTATTTTTTAACCTCTATTTATTTATGTGATGCTTAGGATTAAACCCAGGGCCTTGCCTGTGCTAGGCAAGTACTCTACCACTGAGCCACAACCCCAGCTGCCATGAAAGAATGGGGTTATATAAAAAAGAGGATGCTTTGTATGAATATCTTTCATCAGCATTAAACAAACTTAAATTGAACATTGTCATTAGCTTAGCTTTAATTCAGACCTGAATGACCAAACCTCCCCCGCCAAAAAAGGTGGTTTTATCTTGAAGCAATTAACACAAAACAATCTGTATCTCACAAATTAGTTGTTTAAATTTACTTTCTAGTGTGGGAGGGGATGAGTCACTGGACAATAATTACAACTATAGCAGTAATACTTTCAGGTTGAAACACTACTGCTTCACAAATGAAATGATTTTAGTAACTAAACTCAAACACAATTTGCTGGAGAGGACTTCTAAAACTTTTGAGATACAAAAGTATAATTGAATCAAGGGACAGTATTCTCTCACAACCGGTATATGGGCTACTACCTTGGGCTTTGCTACAGAAGTGGTACAATCAGATGGATGTAAGGAGAGGCAACTATGGGTGGGTTCAGAACTGATCAGATAAACTACGTAGAACACATTATAGCTTACTACTAGAATAAATACAAAAAAGTCTTTAGAGGGAAAACTACTGTTGATTTGAATAAAAAAAATCTGCCTTTCCTTGAAAATCTATCTTCCTAGCTGACATCACCTTTATTTAAATGCTATTTTAAAATTAGAAGTTATAGTAACTTCAGCATTGCCTTGTGTCCTGTAGAGGTTGAAAGATACATTCAAAATTGGTGTTTGTGACTTAAATTTTATTTTACATGGTTAAAAATGGCATAAGTTATTATATGGTTTTCCTCTTACACACAGCTACTGCTTCTGATATTAAATGGAGGCTATGTAGATTGAATTCTTCCTAACGGACTCAAATCCTTTTTGATTCTGAGTCATCTTCAGTAGTTTAGAGATTTTGTTTCACAGAGATTTTGTTTCACACTGAAGCTTTTGCCCCTATTTTGAGAATACTTAGGGGACATAAAAAGAACAATGATATGTTCTAGGTTTCAACAATCCTATTACTTTCTAGAACTTTAAAGAATGGAAGAATATGGTCTAGCAGTAAACAAAAGTACCAGGCTTTTATAATTTTATTTAAATCTTAAACCTCTTAAAATGTACTGTTAAAATTGCTGTGATTAAAATTACAGATCTGGAGAGCTAGCTCTTAGAAACATTGTTTTAAAGACAGTAGTTACAGATTCAGGACTTGCTTTAATTGATTTTTAAATAAAATATATTTGAGTATCTGTAAGAAAAAAGAATTTAATTCAGCCCATAGTTGCTGATTAAAGACATTATAAGCCTTAGAGTTTCATTCATTCTTTCTCAGAGGATTATACTTTTCTAATTTTTTTATCATATTCCTTGAAAATCAGTGGCAAGGTATGGGAAAGAGAAGAGTGTGTGTGTACATTTTTTTTAAAAGAAATTTCCTTATTTTTTATAGACACAACATACCACCCTATATTTTACTGTTATAATGCAATAATGGCAAAAGCAGTAGAACTTCAGGTCAAACAACTCTTGCTACTAATGTAAACTCATTCTCAGAAAACCATTCTCAAATGGACAGTGGTTAGAAAAAAGTACATGAATGTGCTACAAAAATAGAGCCACAAGACTTTTCACAAGTAAAAGAAATTCCTCTGTATAAGTCCACAGTTGACCAAGGTCTGCCTCCTTAACAGTGAGCAACAGGAAATATGCTGCCAAGTCACCATCTTCAGTTCTGAGAGTGAGTTTACATGCTTCCCCAATGGCACAAAGTCTCATGACGATCCAATGAATCAACAGACACTCGGGAAATATTAATAAACAATTTTTATGAGCTATTACAACAAAGAACTTCAGCAAGAAGGAAAATAAAGTTTATGATCTTTGAGTAAACATTTTTAGTGTAACAGTCTCTGCGACCAGATATTTAAAGAGAAAAATCAAGCTTATAAAACACCATTTCTCTGTTATGAACTGGAATACACTAAAAATAGGATAATGGAAATACATGTTCTTAAAGCATTTCCACAGGACATGTCCATAATTATGACATTCTAAATCATTTAGCAGTTGTATATGCTACATTAAGTAAAACAAAGGTTTTCCTTATTGCACATTTTAAAGTTGGAAGGATACTCTAGTTTAAGTGGGGGATATTTAGGAGGAAAATATTTTGGCTCCAAATGTATACTGTGCCAAGGCAGCTTCATTCTAAAAACATAAACCATTTAAAATAAACTTATATTTTGAAGCCAATAATCCTTCAACACAATGAATAGTTCATAGTCCACTTTCTGACTAAGTGTCAGAGGTTAATTTTATGGGCCCTGTTTTAAGGCCTGTAAACAGCCCTCACTACTCTGCGAAATGGGTGTAGGTGGAGGTTCATCTTTAAAGCCTGAAGACATTAAGTCTTTTGCAGCAGGTGGTGGCCCATAGTCTTGGGGACCATGAGTTGGAGGTGGTAATGGGGCACCAGGAATGAAGTACTCTCTTGGGCCAAATGAGCCTAAAGGTCTAAATGGTGCAGGTCCTGGAAAAAAATCATGAGGGTCAAAAGGCAAATCCCGTTGTCCAGGTGGAACACCTGGTGCATATTCTCTGAAGCCTATTGGTGGATGCATACCAGGACCTGGAAAATAAAAAGGAAGTTATGTAAATACCCAGAAATTTCTGAACTTGGGTGATTTCAAGTATGTTATTATAGTCTTTAATTTCTCCCAAGCCTAGAACATCAACTGGTGAACATCCTGACTTGCCAGATGAGGCAAACTGAAATGGAACAAGTTTAGGTTATAGCCTGGCCAACCAGCCATGAAGCAACATATTAAGGATTTAAACATGGCTCTACCTAGCTCCAGGCTTATCTTTTTTCTTTCCCTACTATATAATTGCAGAATTATTTCTATCTCACAAGAGCTCCATTTATATTTGGAAGTACTATATTACCATGGCAAGATGATAGATTATGAAATAAGAACTTTACTACATCAAAGAAATTTTGATAAAAGGAAATCCCACTATTTATTACTGTATCCATTAAAAATTCATGAAGTATTTCAGCATGGACTTTACACATGCCATCAGAATCAAGGTGCATGCCCTCCTGGAAAAGGCCTTCCACAGCCACCTAATTAAATCAGCAACATTTATTAGGTCACTGTTCAATCCTCCTCTTAACACTTCCCTCTGACTTTTCTCAAGGTAAGGAGGGTTTGACTTTTCCTTTTCTATATTCTATAACCTACTGCTTATGCTTCCATTATGGGGGATTACAAACTTTATGTTATAGGATTTTCATATCTGTGACAAAATTTTAATTTATGGCATGTGTCTCATCCACCTTTCCATCTATTGCAGTGCATATCAACATACTTTCAACAAACATCTGCAGAAGTAATATTTCTGGCTTTTCTCTATATAGCCCCTTATCCATGTCAATGAGATAGCTATTGCCTATCTCAGTATAAGATTATGTAGTGTCCCATATATCCCAGGAAAGTGGAGGAAAAGTTAAAATGTACTCAGCTGTATCCTTTCATTGTTAAGACCTGAGATAGCAACCAACTGTTTTAGCAAGCAATAGAAATGAAAGATGAATGTGATTTATAAGTCAATCACTACTGTTCAGATCATCATACCAAATGGTGGAGGAATTGGCCGAGGCCCAAAAGGCCCAACGAGCTGAAATCACAGTCCATACCAAAAGGGAGGTGGTGGAGGCCGTCCCATCGGGGGTTCCATAGGGGGGCCCATGAAGGGTACCCCTGAGAAAGGAGGGGGCACTTTCATAGCCATATTAACCTGAAATTTAAGATTTGAAAGCAGTTAAAAGTTTTAAAATTCCTATGTATTAAGACAAAGTACCAACACCGATAAAAGTTAAAACCCAAAACAGGCACCTGTCCAGAGAACACCATCAGTGCAACAAAACTCTACCCACCCCTCCTGTGTATTCTCACTGACAGCTTACAGAAGTTAGAAAGATTCCACAAGAGGGAGCAGTTTGTTACTGATTATATCTGCACAGGAAAGGGAAAGTCAAAAGGATTGGCAGATGTTATTAACAGAGGTGATTTCTGACCAGTATGTCATGCTGTATTCACTACAACCTATTTCAAATGGAGTCCCCCCCTCCCCATCACTTCCCTTTCACCACAATAGCTCATTAATTCCATATTAAGAATGAACAGAATAAAATGAAAAATCCATTCTCTACCCATGTAATAATAGCTACTATTCAGAGTGTCTTCAGTAAGTCTTTCATATATTATTCAACCTCTGAGATCTTTAAGTAGACTGTCTTGTTTTAAATAAGAGGGAACAAAAGCAAATGGATTATCATAATTTGTTGAAGGCCACACTGCATATTAAAGGATCTCAATCCCAGGTTTGCCTCCAAGCAATGCTTTTCCCACCCTTGCTCCTCTCTAACAATGGGTCTTTTCTCTCTTTTAAATCTTCTACTACAAAGGGGTTTGGGGGTCGTATCTAAGCTGCCCTTAGATTGCTCCAGAGATGTATATTCCTGGAATATGTATACACTGGAACTTGAGAAGTATTTTCCAACACAATGCTATATACACAAATTAGGAAGATAAGGCTTTAATATTTACTTTCATTTACTGTACACCATTTGAGATATTGATTTATCATTTCCTATGAGTAGTGGGTTTGAAACTAAACAATTAAAAATTTATTTTATTATAGAGCTTCAGAAGACCTACCAGATATAATAGCAACACAGTTACAAGGGAATGCACTTATGTGAACAAATGAGAGCATTGCTTGGGACTGGCTCAAGAGGTCATTTCAGATTATCATTGTTGCACTGAAACAGTATTTCATTTTCAGAAAACCTGATACCAATCTAATTCAAATCACTCAAAATAGGGCTTGCACAAATGGAGGAATTCTTAAATAGCATTCTTCCAAACAAAAATAAAAATGATGAATTATATAATTTTTAATGAATTTACTTTGCCTTAGAACATTCAACACAAAACACCATATAAAGTTAGAGTGATAACTTTTCACATTCTGTAGTTCATTATAGTTGTACACACTTAAGCCACATTTCCAAGTTAAGGAGAAAAGTAAGCTCAATATTGCATGCAGTTTAAAGCAAACAAGATCAGTGTCATGCTCTGAATATCCTTCCCAGAAATGCACAGAATAAAACCCAATTCAGTTCTCTACCTCTAAGTACTTACTCCAACTGGATGCTCAGTCAAAGAAGTAATGGTAGAAACTGTGGGGGTCTCAGGTTCTTGGGGAACAGTTTGCTTTTTAAAAAACAGATGGGATAGTACAACTAGAACACAAAGAAGGATAAAGCAAAGAGCAAGTACTGTAGGAAAACAACATGTTCCTGCACGACCACGTGATTCACAGTAACTACAGAACTTTACCTTGCCCTCATCCGTGACCTTAGCTGGAGAAGAACTTCTGGAGCTGCTGTTCATGTGAGCTGCACCACATCCTGGGTCTGTTAGAGATCAAAGAATGGATTCAGACTTATTCTAACATGAAAAGAATAAAAATCCTGCATCCACAATTACAGATTCTTTGAAATTACTTGGTCTCTTTACCAGAGGCAACAGATTTCCCAGATGCCTCAGAAGACCATTGAGTACGAGGTAAAGGTCCATCCATTGACCTTTGGGAAAGAAAGATCAGAGCCCTTGTATGTATTTTTCAGAAGAAATAAATCACTCGTGGACAGGTCAGGGTTCAACAATAACTAGAAAGCAACATTAAAAATGGGTTGCCCAGGGGTTGGGGTCGTAGCTCAGTTGTAGAGTGTTTGCCTAGCATGTGTGAGGCACTGGGTTTGATTCTCAGCACCACACCATCTACAATTAAAAATATTTTTTAAAAAATGGGTTGCCCAATACGTAAATCACAATTTATGAAGAGACTTAAGTAAAATAAAGAACTGCCTTGGGTTGATAGAACAGCAAATTAAAATGTACTGGTCCTAAACTTTAAGCTATAGACTTGAAGTATGTGTAGGTTGGCTTTCCTTTAGTCTGTATAACCTGACTTCCGATCTTACCAAGACTACAGTCCTATTTAGAATTGGAAATAAGACTCAGTATTTCATATTGGAAATATGTATGCTACATAAAGTTTAAGGCTACTTTTATAATATTTGGGAAAGGAACACCATAGAGATTTAATTTAAAGATAAAAGTTTACACTTCACAGTGTAAAATTTAAAAGAAAAAAACAATACAGGGACCTCCAGAAAAAAAAATGTTTTCTATTCTAGAACAGATTTTACAGAAAACATTCACTAAGATAAAGTAAGAAATTATCTTCTATATATTGTACAGGCCCAAATTCTATGTTTTCATTAGAATATTCAAAAGGGAAAAAAACCAAAACCTTGAAGCAGTTTACTATAAAGCAACATGTGAATGCTCACCAAATCCATTTCTAGGCATATCTCTTTGATTAAGAGTAGCAGAAGGAGGTCTCCCAGCTGGCTCTGCTGTCAGTGGAGGGGAACAATCTCCACCACTCACGGGGGATGGACCAAAAGAGCCATTATGGCTCAGTGGACGTAAAGATAACAATGCCGTGTTACTACTTTAAGGCAGCCTTCTCCCTGACACCAACCCCCACACCTCCCGCTTTAGTAAATCATTCAGATTATTTCATAACCATTACACACAGAAATAAAAAGTAATTTACATACATTCTGCACCAAGAAATAAAATAGCTCCTTTTACAAAGTGCCCCCTACCTCTCCGAGGAGGATTTTGTAAATTTGGTCTCCCCGGCATTGGTTTTACAATCACAGGTTCATCTTGCCGCATTGCCATCTTTTGGGTTATTTCCAGTAGTCTTGAATATTGAGAAAGAATGGGCTGAATTATGAAACAGCAATCATAGATAATATCTAGCATAATCTTAAAACACTATAAAACATACAGTAAGATACCAAAAATCACATACTTCTGTCTCAAATTAGCAGCTTCCCTTTTCTCTTTCTGCTGAACGAGCTTTGAGCTATTAAAGAGAAAATATTCAAATTCAGTTGCGGTAGGCTATGCAAAAAATAAAGAAAAGGGGGAAAAAATCTTACCCAATTATCATGAGCTTTCTTCTCATGCATAGCAATCTGAAAAAGACAACACATAAAAAAATGTTTTTAGGGACTCATTATAATAGCCTATAATTGTCTGTATTAGATATCAAAGAATTCTGCAACTACAGGACAGTATTAATTACTACCTGGTTTTTAAATGAGCGCTCAGTTTTCTGTAATTCTTCTTCCATCTCTTCAATTCTCCGCCTAAGAATTACAACAATTAAATAAAATTTGAAACATTCTGACCATTTTCCCTTTATTCCATCAGCTATACTTTTAAAGACTTTTATCATACATAAAAAACATTTCTATAGTTATATGGATCCAGTGTGATCAAAACTAATACTACAGGGCAGGTGCAATGCCACATGCCAGTAATTCCAATGATTGGGAAGCTGAGGCAGGAGGATCACAAGTTCGAGGTCAGTCTCAGCAATTAAGTGGGAACCTATGCAACTGAGACCCTGTCTCAAAGTAAAAAAAAAAAAAAGGTCTAAGGATGTAGCTTAGTAGTAAAGCACCAAAAATAAATAAATAAGTAAATAAGTAAATAAATAAATAAATAAAAACCTAATACTAATAACTTCTTCATCATTTAATTGCTAGAGATTCTGAATTGATAAATTATAATTTCCTTAACTGTTCATCAGTGTGTTCTCAAGTAATTCTGCTAGAAATATCTTCCTCCTTAAACCTTTTTTTCTTTTTTTTTCAAATTATATTCATAGAAGATTTCCAAGGTCTATCAAATGCCACACTTTTGTGGGTCTTGATATAACACACAGCAAACTGATTTCTTAAAGAATTACTACAACATACAAAACCCCCAGAACTGTTTGCATTGACCAAATTCCCTATGGTCTTGCCCATTGGGTACAAGTAAATTTTTCTTAACATTTTTCATTTGTTAAGTTGAAATTTATTTTTTCTCCTGTGTGAATTGAATGTGTTCATATCCTCTCGTTATTTATACTTCCGTGCTATTTTCTTCTATCTACATAATGTAAAAAAAAAGATTAAAAAGAAAGCTAACACTAATTCATTAGACATTGACACCCTCCTTTAGAAACTGAACTCACTGGTAATTTTTAACTTCCTGTACAGCCGAAACCACCTTTTCATCTGCAGCTGACAGCTGCTGCTCTTTTTCTAGTCTCTCACATTCTTCTTGACTCAGTTTCCTAAAATAAAGCCAGTTATCAAATCAAAAGTTTCTCTTTGTGAATATCACTTCCCACAATTCTATAAAATGCTTAGGCACATAAAACAGGAATTCAAACCTGCAATTTCATAAATCAAACTCTGGCAAATCACTTACATTTTCTAACTTCTCCTCTTAATTCTCTACTTACCAGTAAATAAAATAAATGTGAAAACAACATGTGCCCCAAGGGCAAGTCTCCTGTGTGTAAGATAATAAAAACTCACTTTACTTCAATGTGGAAGATCAGGACTGATCAACCTAATATAATTAAACATATTAGGATAAAGCAGGGGATAATTCTTTTCTCGTTTCTGCCATGGGTAGGACACTAAGTATATCTTTGTCATGGAGGAACTCTTTTCTCAATCCAAGACTGGTACCATAATAAAGATATAGTCAGTCAAAGAAAAAATCTTCTAGAATATGTCTTTTAGCTATGCAATTAACCCCAGAACATTTTTCACACTTTAGATATCTATTTCAAAAGAATTGTAAATTAAGCAAAAAGACAAATCTGAGTTTTGATAATGTCTATCAACCAGAAAAAGAAGCCAAACTGACCCACTATCAGAGTATTATCTACTGACAAGTTTTAACTCTGATCATAAAACTCAAGATGTTCATCTACTGACACAAAGGTAGCCACATTTAATGATTTAAAAAATACTATTTTCTGCTATCCTTGTACTACTTTAGCCATAGTTCCAATTCAAAAGATAATAACTTGAAACTTAATTTTCCATAAATCAGAAGAACTACAGTAAAAAAGGATTACTGATACCAAATAGAAAAAGGGGATTATATATTCTTATATAGCTTCTCATTTAATTCTTCAGCAAGTATTTTATGAGTGGCTATAATATACTAGTTACCTTGTAAGATGCTAAAGAATAAAAGAAGCAGAATACAACAGTTACTATTATGGTATTATGTAAAAATGTGGATGTGTAACCGATGTGATTCTGAAATCTTTGTAATGTTTTGAATAAAAAAATAAATAAAAAAAAAATAAAAAATAATAAAGAATAAAAGAGCTCACTGTTTCAGGTATAAATGATGTCTAAAGGAATATAATAATTTTCCCCACTGGCTTAAGAAGGAATATGGAGAAAACTGAATCTTGAAGGACAGAGAGAATTTTGTTTTCAAGGAAAATGCTCGTAAGATGCAAGAACTGCCTTCTGATAGGTAAATATAAAATATACCATGTGATGCCATGTATTTTCTCACTCAGTGGTGAAAAATATGTGTTGATGACATCCAATGCTGACAAGAGATGTGGGAAAATAAACACTTGAAATTGCTAGTAGGAAGTGAAAAAGGAATAACAGAAGGTCTGCCTTGGGTTCTCATGTGGAATCGGGTTAGTGAGGATAAAATTGGCAGTAAGGATTTACATTGTAAATATCTTGTTAGAAAGAATTATGGTATTTTATGTTCAAATATAAAACATACAAACCTTTGACCCTCAAATCTTATTTTCTGGTACCTCTTAGATAATTTAAATGTAAAATATATTAAAATATAAGCATACACAAAAAAAATTATCAAAGAGTTAGTCTGAGAGCACTAAGAACAATCAAAACATCTTTATAAGAATATAAAATTATGTTTGAAGGGATCCAAGCTAAAAAGTCAGTGAAGATATATGTATGTGGCCAAAATCCATTAGAAAAAGGAATCTCAGAATTACAAGTAAGGCTGGCACTTTAAGGTACTTTTCTCCTATTAAAGATAACACAAAGATATGAGTCGGAACCAAGCCTTCATTAAATTCCTGGGCTTAGAGGAAAAAAGAGGCTACCAATAAAGGGACCCTTAATAAAAGCCCTAGTCTTTGAGTTTAGATTAGAAAGTACTGCACACTTAAGTGATGAACAGGCAAAAAATCCAAAAGGAACAATACTGAAACATTGAAAAGACAAGTCATTTTTGAATTATCTTAATTGCTGACTAAGTTTAAAGTGACAATCTTACTCAAGTAACCTCAACACTTTTCTATAAGAAGATAACTTCGTCTTAGTCCTCAAATTTCATCTATAATTATCACAACAATGTTGGCCAATCAAAACTGACCAGGCACTCCATAAGACAAAATTCTGTGAGAAAAAAATCCCACAGAAAAGGAAACCACCAAATGGGGTTATCCGCACATGTTTTAAAATCACTGTGCTTTATATAGTCAAAAAAGTAAAGTCAAGATTATGAATCAGGGCTGGGAATATAGTTTAGTTGGTAGAGTGCTGCCTTGCATGCACAAGGCTCTGGGTTCAAACCCCAGCACCACAAAAGAGGAAAAAAAAAGATTATGAATTTTGTCAAAGGATTAGACACTATAAAACCAAGAAATAGTTGGGTGTGGTGACCTACCTAGAGCCGAAGATACTCAGGAGGCAGAGGCAGAATTATGAGATTAAAGATATCTTGGAAAGCAGTAAGACCCTAGTCCCTTATGAGAAAGAGCAAGGAGTCTGGGGAGGTAGCTCAATAGTAGAGCACATGGCTCAAGGTCCTGGGTTTGAGCTGTAGTACTGAAATAGGACTGGGGTTGTGGCTCAGTGGTGAAGCATGGGCCCCACATGTGTGGGGCACTGGGAACAGTCCTCAACACCACATAAAATAAATAAAATATTGTGTCGGGCTGGGGATGTGGCTCAAGCGCTGGCGTGCTCACCTGGCATGCGTGCGGCCTGGGTTCAATTCTCAGCACCCCAAGCAAACAAAGACGTTGTGTCTGTCAAAAACTAAAAAATAAATATTAAAATTCTCTTTCTCTCTCTCTTAAAAAAATCCTATAAAAAATAAAATATTGTGTCCATCTACAACTAAAATAATATTTTAAACCCTGAATTTTTTAAAATCCTAAATTCAATGAATGATTTTAGCAGCAGATTTGGGAAGTAAAATAAATCCTAGCGCTTTTAAGACAGGTCAGAAGAAAATATCCAGAAGAAGTAAATCCAGAATGTAGGAGGCAGGGGAAATCAAATTCTAATATGCATTATTATAATCAGAAGAGAGAATGAGGTAAAATCAACATTTAAAAAAAGATTCGAAAATTCAAGAAGTGTTTAATGGTCCCAAGCAACATAACTGCAAGAGGAAAAGTGGGTGGGGTGGGGAAAACTACACCTACGCACTTCCCAATACAACTGTTAAAAAAACAGAGAAAGGACTACAGAAACTAGGGGAGGGATAAGACCAAACAACAATGATAATGGACTCCTTAAAAAAAAATTTAAAACAGATGGTAATTAATTGGATATTTTTAAATTGCTAAAACTAAGTCACAGTCAAAATTCAGTAGCCAAAAGAAAGATCCTTTAAAAATGGAAACTGGTTTTAACTCTAATCATGAAGTTCATGTCAACCTAATACAGATTATAAAGGTAGCAATATTTAGTGGATAAAATACTATTCTCTGTTTATCCTTGTACTACCTTTGATAGACTAATCAAATCTATCATTAAAGGACAATGTTCAAATAGAATGAAAATAATTTCAAATAAGAAACCAAAAGTGTAGAATGCAGAACTATAGAAACTTTAAATATGTGTATAAATTGAATGAATGTCTTGTGGAGTTCACAGTATATGAAGTACTAACATAATGCCACAACAGTTATCTGATTCAGGAGCTACTTTAAGCCCATAAAAAAATAAACCTATTAATCTATGTCAGGTTTTTATTAAATCCAGAATATATACCATGGCCTTTAAATTATGAGAAGATGAATAAAATTATAATTATATAATTATAATTCCATTATAATTTATGATTACATCAAGGTTATACAGGGGATGAGGAAAATAATTAAAAATATTTAAACTATTAAAAAGATACAAAGAAGAAAAAAAGAACAGGTCATCAAATAGAAAGCAAATTCTTCATAAACCACAGGCACATATTGACATGGACAGACTTATATTTTAGAAAGTCCACTCAAGCGGCTATAGAGAAAACTACTAAGAATTTGAAATAAGTTATATACAAATATAAAAAATGGAGAATGAAGACAGATGATCTAGGTTAGAAACAGAAAAGATGACACTAACATAGTACCTGGGGATGAGTAAAAAGAGTACAAACCACAGATGATGACTGAATGAATTTTGGAGGAGTTGAGAAAAATAGTGCTACAATTTAATTGCATTACAAAGAAAATTAATAGCCATTTAGGTCATTCAGATTACTAGTAGGGACAGAGAAAACAAGTGTTCTTTTAAAAAAAAAAGTGATAAAATGAGAAATGTTTCTTTGAAACAGGCCAGGAATTTAGAACTGGCCTGAACAAAAATTTGAGATTCTAAAAAGGTCACTTGGAGATCACAGAATTTTAGAAAAGTTAATGGAAAGGTTTCAATATTTAATGCATTAATTAGGCAACAGAAGTCAAAATACCTAAAAACAGTTAGGTCTGTAAGAAGGTCTGTCTTTGCTTTACAAGATATATATATGCCGAAGAGTAAAATCAGCTGCAAACAAATAAAATCTGACACAACCTATTTTTTAGAGAATTCAAGTATTTTTGTGGATTAAAAACTTCAAATGAACTTTCAAAAAATACCTAGCTCCACACTAAGAAGATTAATATATAAATATATACTACAAACAAGTACTTCTGTAATCATAACTCCTAAGGTCCTTGCCACAGTTCAATTTTGCGTGAACATCTGAGATATTCAAGTCCAAAACTTGTACCATCAATAAGTAAATATTATTCCTTTTTGAAGTTTTTATTCTACTAAAACATGTCATTCCAAATCACTCAGTATTTTTAAAGGTCCAGAGTTAGAGATACAAGTTCAAAACATTAGAATTACATAACTGATCACAATGAAAGGTAATTAAATAAAATAGGGGGATCATAGAAAGGGTCTAGAACTTTGAGAGGTATTTCCACATCAGTGACTGTTAATACCATTTTACCACTTCCTGACTTCATATGAATTTGACAATTGATTATGATGTCCTCACAGCCTTAGTTTATGGTTCCAACTACCTCAGGACTCTTAAGACTGACGATGGAAAGAAAAATGCAACTTATAGGAAACAAAACACAAAGGAAAAAAGACAAATCTCTACTTATTACAACTAGAAGAAATTGTAAATAATCTTAAGAAAAGATAAAATTATCTATTAGTTCACACAGTGATAACAATAACAAACAATGAAAATCTTACTTTTGTAGTGCCATCTCATTTTTCTGGTAGAGTTCATTTAAAATCTCCACTTTCTGCCTTAGAGTTTTGCATTCCTCTTCCAGTCCAACTTTAGAAGACTGTAGTGAATTGCAGTCACCTTCTAATTTCTTTATTTGGTCTGTAAAGGATAAAACAGCTTATCTCTATATGTGTACAAGGACTTAAGAACTTGTTTGAGGGAGTGGTGCCAAGAAAAGTAAGAAGCATGAAAGCAAGAAGCCATTCTTTATCTTTCCAATAAAATTTTAAGTCTTTCCAACATAGCAGTTTCTTCTCAAGAAGAACCCACCTCCTAGATTACATTTTGTGGACATCGAGTCTCTTAGCTTAAGTTGTAAAAGTTTTAGATCCTCTTCAACTACTGATATTGTAGTTTGTGTCTAAAAATTTCAGAAAAGAGAGGTATTCTTAAAAGTGAGGCACAGGAAGGATTCACAGGCACTATGGGACTCTTACAAAGAACTATACCCGAGAGACATCCATCATCTGCTTAATTTGATCTTTGATCTTCTCATTCAAATCACCTAAAAATCAAAAGACTTTAGCTTTTTCTTTCCTTACTTTTAACTCTATATTCTCCTAACTTCCCCAAACTAAATAATGATTGTGTTCAAACACCAGAAGAAAAAAAATCAATTAAATAACTAAACTGATTAGACTAATGACTTTTAAGAGAATTGCAAGCTTAGATTTTTTAAAAAAAGAGAGAGAGGTGAATTTCAGGCTGGGGTTGTGGCTCAGTGGTAGAGTGCTCACCTAGCATGTGTGAGGCACTGAGTTTGATCCTCAGCATAAAAATAAATAAAAGTACTGTGTCTGTCTTAAAAACAAAACAAAAAAAAGGTGAATTTCTAGTTTGCACAACTAAAATGTTATCTATGCTATTCTTGTAAGATAAAAGCTTTTCTTCTCTCTCAGATCTATCTTCACCTGGGCAAGTAAGTGTCTTACTTAGAAAGATTCAATCCTCTGTTTTCTCCCTGAATCTACTACCAGGTGTGGTTTGAAATACTTGCTATGTAAGCAATATCCAACTTGGGAGAAAACATCTGGAAATATTTTCCTCATCAGTAAACACTGTTACACTCCCTCTCTCTAGCTTTCTGATAGTCTCTAGCCTCTGTTTTCACAGCCTTAGTTTATGGTTCCAACTACCTCCGGACTCTTAAGACTGACTGTGGACCTTAAAACCACAAAGCCATAGAGATGATGAGTATCAAAATCAACTATCATCTGCATAAGTTAAGAAATAAATTTCTCTTACTGTACAATGTTCAATACTCTAAGTATTGTATAGGATGTGACTATTGTAGCTGCAGTGTACTTACGAGTTTTCAATGGGATAGAAAAAGTCATTGTTCTTCACATGCCTATTGCTACATTATACCCCAGCAACCCACCTCTGCCAATGCAACAGACATATCTATAGATCCAGTGATATGTGTCTACAGCCCTGAAGCTTAAGAAGAAAATCAGCCAGCTGAAAAGTGGCATCTGTATAAATACTTAATTAAAGACAGGAAAGCAAAAAAAGGATTCAACCTCCCTGAGACTGATCTTACCTGCTACCTCTCCGTTGGTTAATTCATCTGACTCATCTTCTCTATTTTGATCCTCAGATTCAGATTCACATTGTAACCAATTCAACTGTGTGATATAATTAGTCAAAGCCTAGAAAAGAAGCAAAAGGTTGGAAGACTCTCGATGTTAATTCAGAAGATTTCAGGAGAATTCATGAGATGAAACATGTATTTGGAGTATAAACTTACTTTAATAGTATCATCTTTGTGATTAAGAGCTACAAGTAAATCTTTCTGAGACTTCTCAAATGATTTGATTTGTTCACTGAGCTCAGCGTGTGATGTACTCCCGTCTTTGACTTCCTGCTGCAACTGAAAAGTCAAAACACATGAATTCCTGTGGGTTAGGGAGGGGTTTCTGCACTGGATACATCAGGACTACAAGACTTACACAAAGAAATAGAGAACCATACTCCTCGGTGGCCTGCCTCAATCGAGGGGGTTGAGACCTTGGTTAAGGAAGAGGGCAGAGTGGCCCCCAACTCTCACAGCTGCAGTAAGAACATCAGAGCTCTCAGGAAGTTGACCCTGTTTATTACATTCCCCAGAAAATTGCTGCCAATTCAAATAATTTACCTTTAGCAGGAATGGCTGGGCACATATGACTGTCTCCAAAATTTAGACTCCTTATCATGTAATCTTCCCTTGGCCAGTGAATCAGTAACTACTCAAAAGAGGATCATAAAATACTTAATTTTCTGGTTTAAAAAGTTTCTTTGAGGCTATGCAAGTTAATAACTGATTGACATTTGATAAGAAAAGCAATAATCCCAAAATCCAAAACAGATGGAGAACATATATATGCACTCAATTTAGGGAGCATGTTTAAAATTTGCATATCTAGAAAAGGTCCTACATGAATATTCCTTACCTCAGAAACAGATCCAGGAAAGATACAAGATAATGATATTCACTTCTCTAATTTACATTATGTATGACATCAAATTTTCTTTAACTGCTCTTTCGTCTTCTTAAGCATGGTATTTTCTTTCTGAAGCTGACAGCATTCCAACTTCACCTTCTCTTCACGAAGCTTAGCTTCATTAAGGACAATTTGAAGCTAATGAAAAACACTACAGTTAGTGAATTAATTCCAAAGAAAAAACAAAGTTATACTTTCCCAAACCAGACATCATATAGTTCTCATTTTTAATACATTTTAGCACACTTCAAATTTTTGGTCCGCCACAAAACTAAGATGTAGTATTAATATCCTGTTAGCAAGAGTTGCAGCTTTACCTCTGAAAGTTCAGAAGTATTCACTGAAATGACATCTTCAAGCTTCTCTATAGATTTCTTATTTTCCATTATCTGCCAGGTGAAAACAGAACACAAAATATGCATTAGGATTTCAGTAGAAATACTGATATATGTGTGTGTGTGTGTGTGTGTGTGTGTGTATGTGTGTGTGTGTGTACATACATATATATACTAAAAAAGATAAACACAACAAAATATTTGTCAAGCCATCCCATTACATTTCAGGTAAATGCAGGGGATCCAGCTTTGAACTAAGCAAAAAATCAAGAACTGAAAGAGATGAGGGAAAATGAAGTCATAATTACTTCATGGCATCCACAACCTTACTGTTTATGAGATAACCAGAAAAAAAGTTCAAAGTATAGAAAATCATAATGTAATAATAAAATGTTTTAAAGCATAGAAAATTAATTAATTACTATTTCAAATAAACCAGTTCAAATTAGTAATTTTTTTTCTAATGATAGAGAAAAAAATTTCCCAAGATCATTTTTAAATTTTTCTTATCTGAAGTAAAAAATGATAAAATTTAAGGGAGAATAGACTAATCTCACATACAGAAGAATTCCCAAACATTTATAAAGATATTCGCTCCTTAAGGAAGTGGACATAACTCTGCAATCTTTGTTTGCAATGCCTGGGATTGAATCCTGGGCCTCATGCATGCTAGGCAAGTGCTCTATCATGAGCTGCATCCTGAGCTCATAACTCTTCATACTTTAACTGTGGGCTGTGCATGGTAACTTCCAAAGAATATAATATGAAAAGGATTGGAAAGAATTTTTACAGTGGAGAAATCTGATAAATACTACCTCAGCTAGGTGATCAAGCTTACTTGGGGGTAGGATATTTCAGAACACACTCTCTACTATCTTTTGCAACTTTTATGTAATTACAGAAACTTATAGAAATTGAAAATGAAATATGTAAGTAAAATTTTTTTAAGTACAGAAAATTGATTAATTTATTACTCTTTCAAGTAAAAAGTAAAAAAATACTGTTCAATTGGACAATAGTTTTTTAGTTGATCTGCATGTTTCCAAGGGCAGAGCAAAGCAATATGAAAATTATCCAAGGTTGAGAATAAAAATATTTCCTAGGCCCATAAAAATAATTTGTTGTATCAGTACTTAAAAGTTCCACAAAATGGGCACAGAAGTGGGTTCAACTTCCTTGACTCCTAATCTTACTTTAGTTAACAGCTGGACTAAGTTCAACTTAACCAATTTTACAAAATATTTCAAAAGCCAAATTACAGCAACACTTAGCAGCAAAACTCTTACCCAGTCGTGATTCTTAGCTTTCTGTTCTCTTTCAGATTCTAACATAACATGAAGACTTTTAGCTCTCTCATCCAGAAATTCTTTAGCTTTTTCAAGAAGCTTTATTTTATCCTGGGAAAAAAGGTGTCAAGATTACTCACTCATTACATTTACTTTTGAATTTAGAATGTAATTCCCCCCCCCAAAGAAGGGATTTTTTACCTTATATTTAGTTGCTTCATCAGAAAGAATCATATTTTGTTTCATGGTTTCTTGGACCTGTTTCTTTGATTCCTTCATCTATGTAAATAAAGCATTCAGAATTAAGATACACAAATTATAGTGCTACTATACAAGTTACTTCCAGACAAGTGACCCTTTCCAGAAGAAAGCAGTACTTAATACATATGACTGCTTAGAATTTGGATGATTTGTAGAAAATAATGAAACAAAAATTCTAAAATACGATTTTTAAATTAAAACAGGTAGAAATGATTCAAGCTAGAACCAAGAGAGAAAGAAACAAAAAAACAATTATACCTTCTCTTCATACTTTGAAAATTTGTGTATCAGTTCTTTATTTTCTTTCATGAAATTGATTATCTTTTGGGAAATTTGCTGTTCAGTGACTAAAAGGGGGAAATACACAAGATTATTACAATCACTAAATGAAATTCAATTACTCAATCTACTAAAAGCAAAGACATGTTATATGGTACTATGAGGAAATACTTCTTAGCATAACTATTATGCTTTTAAAAAGCAATCTATGCTTATTAGCAATAAGAGTATAAAATTATTAAAATTTAAGAAAAATATAAGAACAATGATATTTTGCTGGGCACGGTGGTGCACACCTGTAATCCCAGTGGCTCAGGAGGCTGAGCTAGAAGGATCCCAATTTCAAAGCCAGCCTCAGCAAGAGTGATACATTAAGCTACTAAGTGAGACTTGGTCTGTAAATATGGGGGATTGGGGATGTGGCTCAGTAGAGTGCCCCAGAGTTCAATCCCAGGTACCCCTCCCATCCAAAATGATATTTGAATTTAAGCTTATTTCACAGATGGGAAATACAGTAAAGTGTTGTAGCTTGATATTCCTCCCTTCTCAAAACACTTTCTTTTCAGAAAATGGAATCATTTAATTCTTTGCAAAGAAAAACAGAAATGAAAGCATACTGATTCACATTACCATTCTTTAAATTATCTACTCAATTACTTAATGCATGATTAAATCATTATCATAGAAATACTCTTCAAATGTAATACATCTGCATTACATCAATATTCAAAGTTAATCTGCCCCAAATTAAAACTTATCATTTCCCTATCCATAATTTGTTCCTCCTCTTTATCTCCTATCTCAGAGTTGGAAACATCATCATCTACTCTATTATCCATGTAAGCAACCTAGGAATAGTAAAATTTTCAGGAGGTAAAAGTCACTGTATCTACTTCTAACATACATAAAACACACATCAAACACCAATACAATACAAGTTTAAGAAACCTAAAAATTTACCTTGATATACTCTATCTTTTACCTAGAAGAGAGGTGGTATTTATACATTTTACACAGCTTATCTAATTAGCATAAAATAGATACAACAGTCAACCAATAAGGATTCTCCACACTTAATGGCTCGCTTTTGTTTCTTCACAAACCACTCCCTCTGGCATTTTGCCAGGCGCCATCCAGATTTGTTTACAGACTCTAACATTTCTCTGGCAAAATAACAGGTGCCAATCTGACTTGTTTACAGACCTTAACATTTCCCCCTTTTGTTAATTTAAATAACGACCATAGTGTTTTTTACAGAAACACCATAAATAACCTGCTAGAAACAGAAAGGGAGGATACAAGATGTTACAATACCAAGCCAATTGATGGATCCATGTAAGAAGCCCTTGGAAAAATTATACCAGTAATGACACCGTTAGCAAAGTTACCGAGTTACAATTTGTTGTAGATTACAGTTTGTCGTCTCAGTCCAGATAAAGCAGTGTCTCAATAGATTAACTCACAGTCCAGGTAAATCACAGTCTAGGTAAGTTCTGCAGGCAGTTAGCTTAAGTTGTAGCAGCAGAAACAGCAACAGCTCCGAAGTCTCCTCGGGTTCTCAGTGGAAGTTTCCTCCAGTTCTCAGCAACACTGTAAATTCTTTTACTTTTGTTTTCTCACTGGCACTGGGACAAAGGCAGGAACTCCGGATGGCTAAAGAAAATCCTGTAGCATTTCACTAAGAAAACAACCTTCTGAACAATTTAGTACATTATTTCGAGGTTTTTTTACATTTGAAATAAGCCTTAATAGTGCTCATTACTCATCAGCCTCCAGGTGTGGGAGACCCACTGTAGTCACTGGCCCTGGAAATGATCAAACTTCAGGGACACCAGTAGCATCTTTTGCCAGCTGTAGTATCCTGGGCAGCCCCAGATGGCCCTGGGGAGAGTCCTAGACTCAAACTGCTTCGGAGCACAGGGAGCAAGAGCCTGTGAGACTGTGTCTCCTGGTCAGGTCTAGATTTGGGCTCGCAGTGGTGTTCCGCTACCCCGGGGCAGGGGGGCGGGGAAGAGCCAGCAACTGCCACTTGGAAAATTCTTGCTGCGCCATGATTGGCTTGGTCAGGTGGCAGCCGCCTTGTCCATTTATGTACCCTCCGGTAACGAAAAGTATTCAGTAATAGCCTTTTGCTGCAACTTTTTTCCTGATAATCCTTCTTCTGAACTTTCTTTTTCTTTCTGACTAGAGTTTCTGGGCTTTTATTAACACATGCCCTAACTATTCTTGGTTCCACTGGGGTGCCTTTTTCCCTTATCAATTTACTTTTCACCCCTTCCATATTTTTATCACAAAGACAATACAACATTTCAAGACAAAACAAGACACAAACATACTGTATCAATCTTCTCCATTTTCTCGAAATGGCCATTTTTCTCTCGCCCTATCTGCCTAGGGACGAGCAGATTGTTCCCGTCCTATCTATGGATGAGCAGCTTTTTTTTGTCACTTACCCCCGAGTGTCCCGGGGCTCCCCGTAAATGGCCACCATCTGCTGCAGTCCGGCTGCAGCAAAATAGCCGGGGGGTGACGAACAACTTGTGTACCTTGATACAGCAGGAGTGGAAGCCCTTTATTGTAGAATAAGAGTGGTATTTATACATTTTACACAGCTTATCTAATCAGCATAAAATAGATACAGCAGTCAGCCAATAAGGATTCTCCACACTTAATGGCTCGCTTTTGTTACTTCACAAACCACTCCCTCTGGCATTTTGCCAGGTGCCATCCAGATTTGTTTATAGACTCTAACATTTCTCTGGCAAAATAACAGGTGCCAATCTGACTTGTTTACAGACCTTAACACTTCTTGGCAATGAGAGCTATGGCACCATTATGCAGCAAGCAGCTCTGCTTGCCTGCTACCTTAAAATAATAATGTTTCATGGTGACAAATGGATATAGTTAACAATGAAAGTAAAATGCTTAGCAGGCAGGGGTGCGACCGTGTCAGATTTCTTTGCCTGGCAAAAAACAGAGAGCGGCCTGAGAATCTCTAAAGAAAGGAATATGCATGTGGGTAGCTGGCAATGTTTGCCAGGTGGACACCGCCACTCTTTTATTCTTAATTTAGCTTCTGGGGATCTTAGGCTAAGTTCTCAGAGGTAAACAATGGTCATTCTTAATTTACTAAGGCTTTGTCCTTGCCCTAGGAAACTTAAAAAGTAATGGCAGGTTTTAAAATCTGGCTTTTCCATTAGCTATTTTCTTTTGATAAAAATTTAAAAACAAACATAAAACCATTTGAATTAATTGAAAGAATAGAATCCTTTTCAGAGCCCTAGTGGCTGAAGCTTCTATATTGTGTTGGAAAAGGACCAATTGAAATTAAAAAGAAAATGAAAGAAAAAATGAAGGGAAAAGAAGAAAGAAAATGGGACTTTTAGCCTTCCTTTCCCTCCTCACTACTAAGAAGGAAAGAAATCAGCACTGAAGAAATCTAACCGAATGCCATCTGCGTGCACATGTGTGCATGTCTGTGTTTTGCACACTGCTGGTGTGCCCTCCTCCTGGGTGCAGATGGCTACTCCAGGGGCAGCACATGTGGGCTTCGGATGTCTGAAAGTCGGCTAGCTTGTGCACATGGAAAGAGGAAAACAAGCGAGTGAGGTAGAGACCGCACAAGCCTAAATCAAAAGCAACTGTTCCACCATGAGGAAAGCAGGCAGGCCTTGCTCTGTGGACACTCCACTCTTTCTTTGCCGCCCAGACTGATCTTTGAAATAAAATAAATAAGCGTGGCAGATTAACTAAAACATAGGTAGAAATAATATATTTGGGTTTCAGAAAGAAAGAAAAAACCTGGCATGGCTTAAAAGACACTCATTTCATAACAACACATGTACAAAGAATTACAATAATTGCAGTGCACACATCGCTAACATCAGAGTGAACAATGAATATTAAAAACACATTCCTAGAGTGGCCCCGTGGCTTGGCAGCAGTGCACAGTCTGGAGACCTGTGAGGGAGTCAAAGGCCGCTTCTCTGCTTACAGAGCTGTCAGGGTTTGGCAGGAGGAGGTGGGGCCCCTTGGAGTAGGAACAGAGAGGAGGGAGGCAGGTGGTAGTGACTGTCACTGTGACTTCTCTCTTTTCCCCTGGCAGAGCTTAAGTGGCTTCAGGAGGGTTCACAGAGGAAGTCAGCCTCAGCCCTTTGGGGCTCCAGCTCATAGCTGAATCAGAGCCAGGCTGTGAAGGAGGAGGGATGGGGATAGAAAAACAAATACCAGAGAACAAACATGCAGAAGGTAATGCTGGGAACACCCAGCCAGAGTCCTGGATGAAAATCCCAAATCCTCTCTCAAGGCTGGCCTCCAGCATGACCTAGCATGAGGACTTCACTGCTGCAGAAATATAAACTGGGAAAGTGTTTATGTTCCGTGGGTGAAACACATTGATCTGCCTTGTCCATTTCAATCTTTGTTATGCAGTTGGGGGAATGAATTCTCCCAGTGTTGTGTTCCAGAACCTTCAAAGGCATATTAACCAAACATTACAGATACATAATGATCTTTTCACAGTGAATCTCTTTCATTGTTGGCAAAGACAAAGGCCCTTCTCTAAGTACAGCTTTGGCTCTGAATGTTCAGCTTTTGCCTCTTGTCACTGGCAAGAAATTGACTCTTCAAATCTTGCAACTTTGGCAATGAGAATGGACAGAGGGTGGGAATCTATAACCAAAGAGAGTGTTTCACACACTGGGAATTGAGGTGTGAGGATTCTTAAGCTGCAGGCCATGAACATTCAAGGGTTGGTAAGGTAGAATTCAGGGAGCTCTATAAACTGAAATGGAAAAAAAATGACCTCTTTAATTTTGCTCATGTCTGAAATTTAGCATTCCCTTAACTGAAAGTGTAGGAAACAAACCATATCATGCTAGTAATTCTTTTGACTTTGTCACCAGTATAAGTCATGGGTATTTTGATGTCACTTCACTGCTGTTTCAGATATTTCTGATGATTATACTCAACACTACTTTGAAGTTATAATAATTACTAGGCCTGATACAAGATCTTGTTATTTGTGCATAACAAGAAGTGTCATCAAAATAAAACATTTTGATGACTGTTTCAATACAATGGATTCCCTTTGACATCTTAGATACTGTATTTTATTCTAAAAAAAAAGATTATTTTGAAGGAGGAGAGTGCAGACCACATGGCCATATTGCTGGTGGATTTAAGGCACATATGGCATTCTCCAGACCAGGGGGAAATCCAGACTCTAGAGCAGTCATGAGATGCTGAGTCCTACACAGAGAATTCCACAGTGGTCTGGCCCCATGTGTCTCTACACATGGGTGAGAGAACGCAAAGCAAACATGTGCCTCCAGACACAACTCCAGGGCCTTAATAAGCAACTTCTTACTAGTCTACTCCTTAGATATATCCAGCAAATGTTAGCATTCACTAAAATGAACTTTGAATTTTCTCAGTCATTTGCAGCAGAACTTCAAAATGGTTTTATTTTAAAAAAATAACAAGAAGAAGAACCCCTGCAACAACCAGTTTCTCCAGATGGCCAAGAATGTGTGCCACTAAATCACAGATGACAAGAATGGCTAAGGGCTGATGAATGGATTTGACAGTTGCTGCATCCAGTAGAAAGAAAAACATCTGTAAGAGGGATGATGAGAGAATCAAAATTATGGGGTGACATCTCTTAAATCAAGGAGTCAGTTATGAGAACTGACATCCATATCTCCACTTGCCCTAAGGATAAATGAGAGGAGTGGTTAAGATTTGGAAGCAATGATTTATTATATTAGCCAGAACCTGAAATTCTGCAGAAAATATGAAAAATATTAGCAATCTTCACGGGCAACCTCAAAATAAAAAGTTTGGAAAGAAACATTGAGTATTTTACTAGAGTTTCTAATATAGCTATGTAGGAAAGTCAGGAGAGAGGGAGAGGGAGAGGGAGAGAGGGAGAAAGCAATGTTTGGTAAGATCCAGATCAGTAATATATCAGATAGTACATTAGTTTTTTATACATTTATTTATGTCATGTAATACTTTCAACATTTCTATAATGTATTATTAACCCAAATCTTTCAGATGGGGGCACCGAAGCTCAGAGAATGAAACAAGTTGACTAAGGTCACAGGATAGTCAGTGGGATTTAAACTCAAGTTTTTTGACCCCCCGGGTCACTATCCCATGATTTTAATCATAAAAAAATTATAAAAATCTCTGAATCATTAAAATTCAAGAAGTAGTTACAGGACTGAAGGATCAAATTTTAAGTTAAGAACATAAATAGCAGTGTGGTAACAGGTTACTACATATTGTTAAAAGTGATATTATGATTTCAAATAAAATTGTTTCTCATATGTATGTAGAAAGCAAATGAACTTGTCCCTCATTTAATCATTAAACAAATATAAAAGCAGCACTTGGAGTCAAATAGCTCCTTGACAATCTACCCATTTGTCAACACAGTCCTCCCTATGCCTGTTGTCTAACATAGAACTTTCATTTCCATTCCCTGTTTATAGGAAATAGGAGAATCCACCTGTGCACAAGAATGACCAAATTCCACTGTGTTCAAATTGTGTTTCTGCATCAATGCTATCTCTTACCTACTGCATCTATAGGGAACCTAGGGTTAGGGTAGCTACTATCAAAAATTGTGAAGAAAGAAACAAAAGCAAATCTCATGTTCATGCCAATCTGCTCTTCACCATCCATGTGCCTCCTCTCATTTCAAGCAAAACCATAATGAGCCAGGGAACATATTTTAGGTCCTTCTCGAAAGCATTTCTCTCCCCCATATCACAAGATATTGTGCCCTGCAAGCTACAGACATCAGATGATACTTTGGGGTCATCTCGAAGGCCTTGTCCGGTCCTAACTTTCCATGATTCCAGAAGGTTTAACAACTGTAAAGACAGAAAAGCCTCCGAGGGTGTCTTTCATAATGTGCTGTAGCCATCAGAATGCAAAGGGTTCTTGATTTAAGTTTGGTTATGTGAGACTACCCCTGAGCATTTCATGCTGCAGGAGTTATTCATTCAGTATGAATAACTAGGGCAAGTTCTAGGATTTCAAAGACTAAGTAAATAACCTACGATCAGAAAATTCAATTTGTTCGTGAGGTGAAGAAAGGCATCCTGCCATTAAGCAGTCAGATGGAAAACATGCAAACCACAGTTTGTAGAACAGAAAAAGAACATTGAAAGCCCTTGCCCAGAAACACAAGCAGTGCAGGAAACATACTCAGCAGAGCCAGCATGTCTATTGTAAATGTAGGAAGCAGGAATCTCAATCCCAATAAAATTGCAAGCCAAGTAACCAAGCACATCACTCCCAGACCACCCTCTCCAGTGGGCAGCACAGGGGAGCCTATGGGATTCACTCATGCAGAGAAAGGATTGGAAAAGATTCTGGTGGAGCCAAATGCTCTTGGGGTCAGCACAGCTATTGTGGCAAATAGCAGTGATAGGCAAATATGGTGTGTGATTTGATAAGGTCACTTCTTCATTCGGAGAAAAAAAGAAATAAATTTCTCTGAAAATAGAAGGAAAAGCTCATGATAAGCACAAATTAATTATTGTAAAGGATCTTGGAGAATTGCTGTGAATGGGGTGACAAAAATTACCTATATTTCCAAAATTGGATTATTAGTAGTACAAAATCTGACTCTCTTTTTTTTCAGGGGTGCCCTCTTTTCCACATCAAAGAAATTGTGATGTATAAAATCAGACCCCACAGTGCTTATATTGTCTTGGGATCTACTGCACTGTTGGAGTAGTATAACCAGGGTTATTGCTATCTAGCATATTTGCCACTTTTGTGCAATTTTCAAAAAGATCTTCCCCTTTTTCTAGTGGATGCAGTCCACACCAGAACATGCGTTTTGGTAAGCAGAACATGGGCTGGATTTCAGCCCCACTCTTACCCTCAGCTGGGAAGACCTGGTGCAGTTCTGGGTGCAATATTCTCACTGTCACTAGGGGGTGGGTTTTGCTGGGTATTCAGATCCATCATACATCAAGGAGTATAACAGATGCTTCTAGTGCCTGGCTATATCCCCTCAGTCACTCCAGAGGTCACCTGCAGCTTCACCTTTATGTGTAAGCCAAGACTTCTCACCTCAAGCTTCTTTCCTCTCTGCTTGAGGACTTTTTATCACTTCAGGAGAATACTGATGGACTCAGAGATTAATGCCCAGGAATAGTCTTCAACCAAAGAAGAGTAAGTAATCTCCAGTCTCTTTGCCTCTGGATGGGTCCATCTTAGTTGATATTAGTTGCCTGCATAGTGTCCCATAGGGCCCTCAGCAGGATGGAGCCTCAGTTGCCCAGAGTGGCCAACTGCTCATTAACACACCCTCTGTTGATTTTCTTTTCTTCCCTTCCTTTGACTGAATTTACAACCCCAAACATGATGGTGTTAGGAGTGAGACTTTTGCAAGATGATAAGGTTCTGGAATGGGATTAGCACCCTTATCAAAATGAATAAAGAAAGCTCTCTTCCCCTCTTTTTCCCCATATAAGGACACAGCAAGATATCAGCAGACTATAACTCAGAAGAGTCAAACTTGACCACCATGACATCTTAATCCCAGAGATGAGACTCCAAAGCTGAGAGAAGTAAATTCCTGTTGTTCGTAAGCAACTTGGTCTATGGTATTTTGTTACAGCAGTCTGAACAGACTAAAATCCTTCCTTACTCCTTCTTCATATGTACTATGAAATCCTTACATATAAATTCTTGTCTCAGTGTCTGATTTTGAGGAAACAAAATGAAGACACTGGGCTTCCTTGCTGCTAGAATTCTAACACTTGGCTTGATGTACCCCACCCTCAGCATTTGGAGTTTTAAATCTAATTTGGTCAGGATGTGAATTTCTTCATGAGTCGAAGTGCTATTTCACAAGACAGATAACATCAAGAAAGGAGAAATCACACCATACAAGGAGAAGTGGAGTGTTCACTCAGAGAACTTACAATGGGAAAAGAAAATTTCTATGACTGTATTAAAGAGAATGTACTTAAAGAAAAAGCAAACTGTAGTTCTGCAGTTAGCAGAGGGGAAGGGGAGGGAGAAAACTGTGTCTGTGCTTGTTAACATCTATGCAGTATGTTCAGGTTTAGTGTGACCATCTTGGTTGTGAGGTAGGAGGATTGAATGAGGGATGGGAAAGAGATTATTTCTTTGACCCTCACTGCAGGAGCTTGCTGGATGCTGCCTAGAAAGAGAAGTAAATATTTATGAGCAGAAACACAGCATGGCATAGTTGCTGTTCATCTGTCCATTGAGTTTTAAAGTTAGCCTCCAAATCTGGAAACCCAGTTCAGGCATCCACGGAGCTCTACATTGACATATGCTCTACATATGACATAACTCTGTGGGAACCAACAGAACACAAGCCCTGTTCTTAAGGAAATTGCAATCTGATAGAGGACAGAAGACATGCCAAGACAGTTGGCACAAGTCAAACCTGCCTCCAAATTCAAGATGTTTAAGACTCTAAGCATTTTCAGAATAGGATTGCATTTTTTAACACATGTGTATGGCCTACAAGAAGTGCCATGAACACAGCTGGAGCTCATAGGTGGTGTTTGAATTACCCAAGGAAGAATTTTATTCTGTAACATAAAGTTCCTTGGAAAAAGAGAGAAGATATGAACTCATTGTGAATAGGGTAATAAGGAAAGGCTCTATGGAAGAGGTGACTTTGAAGCTGATTGACAGTTTCACAGTAAAACATACCCAAGTAAAATGGGTTCTATGAAGTTCCCCTTTGCTTGTCAGTAGAGATCTGGGCTCCAGTGTGGAGAAATGTCCTTTCCCCCACTGGTGGTAGCATCCCAGGGATGCATATTCAGTTCTGACTTATTAATATATTTTTTAATGGTTTACCCTTGAAATAAAGTCTCAGCCTTTCCTTCTCTTGACATCAATGGAGAGGTTTTATTTCACAGCTTTCTCTGCAGCGAAGGGACCAATGTTAGTTTATACTTCCTTGTTTTTCAGAGACATGCTCATAAACACAGCACATATTTGAAGACAGGAAAGAAAAGGATGAGAAAATGAATGCTATTTGGGAGAACCGAGCCTCCCAAAGAGAAAACAAGAGGCTGCCAAGTAGATTTGTGTTTTAACTTGTAATCCTTCTTGCTCCCAGCTTGTAGCCACCTCACTCCTTTACACCCTATCTTGATTTTTCTGTCAGGGATCATAACAATGCCCTCAGGGACGCTCCATGTATGTCAGGGGAACAGCAAGAGTTTATGTGGAAGACCTTTACTTAGGGAAACCCTTTGACAGGCAGGGTTCCCCCAGTGATCAGAAGGTACAGAAATTAGCTTTTCATTAACTGGTGAACCCTATGAAATTGCCATTTTTGTGGGTCAGCAAATGGTTGATTAGCAGCAATTTTACATGGTTCAAGCCAATAATTTGGTAGGACAACTGACCTGTCCCCTAGGAACATAAAATAAATCTTGAAGGTTTTCATTTATTTCCCCTTTCCTCTTCTCTGATTTTAATTGCAGCATGGAAAGCTGTCTCCATAGTAGATGTGCTGCATGCAAACTCTTAGTTATCTGCAGAGGTCACCACAGAAAGAGTAGACTGAATCTCAGTCCATGAGATGGATCATAGACCATGCATATTCTTGGATCTGTCTCATGGTCATACCTCTCTGAACACTTCCCCGTGGTGCTGCCAGAGAGTTCCAATTTCTGCTCCTCTGGGATCAGTCATCTTCTCCCTCTCTGGCCCTTTCCTCTAGATCAGGAAGATCCTTTGATTATGGTCTTTTCCTAAGCTTTTCCAAAACAACTCTGCATCTGCCTATAAACTTCCCTTTCCTTTATTTCTCCAGCAAATTTACTGTGTTCTAAAACTTTGTGTCTTTGGAAAGCAAAAGCCAGATGTTGTTGGAGGTTTTCTACTTTCTGATTATAATAAAAACTTCCCCTGGGGCAAGGTAAAGCAGAGCCTACTTAAATGGGACAAGCACAGTGGGAGGGAAAAGTGGAGGAAAGACATAATTACCATCACAAAATATTTAGCCACAAGGAAAATATATGGTAAAGTGGTAGAGTTAGAAATGTGCAAGGACATCATATTCTTAATAATTTTGTCCAGGCTGGACTTTAATTCTTCTGATGTTGTAGAGTATTTAAGACCCAAAGAAGAATTCATGGCATCATTTTGCTCCAGACCTTCCTCCTCAGGGGAAGCAAATTAGCACAGCCCCCCTCCCTCGAAGGATACAGGGTTGATGTATGTTTGTGAGGTGGATTTGGGTTGATTCCTACCCTGTCTGAACTGGTTTAGTAAAATAATCCTAATAAAAGCACAGGAATCATTTCCAGACACTCAGGATGAGAGCAGGACAGGCCAAAGGAACTTCCTCTCTCAGCCCTAAGCTTATAGCTCCTCCTTGCATTTTTTTTTTTCCTCCTGAAGCCATTCAAAATTTTTGTTTCAAGCCAGCTTCAGGCTCTTTGCCACCCATTCACATGTGGGTGGCACTGGTTTTTGTTTAAAAGAAAACTTTTTTTTTTTGCTTGATTTTCTGTTTGCTTAGTTACCCAGGTGATCCATTCGGCTATTTTGAAAGCTACTTTTCAGAAGCCTTACCTTTTCTATGCAACACTGACAGCAAATATTTCACGCCTGAATCAGAGAGCCGAGGTCTTTGTGAAGGTCGCCATGTGCTGCCTTGACTCCATGGTGTCCTCAAGATGCTGCCAAGGAGGGCGTGCACCTGGCGAGCTGGAGGACATGTCACCCTTTAGAAGAACACATCCGTTCAAGAGTGGCAGTGCCAGCTGGGACCTTAAGACATGCTGCACAAAGGCAGACTTGGAGATAATCTAGAGATGACAGTGAGAAACAAACACTAAAGGCCTGGCTGACACACACTGCCCCAGAGTTTTCTATTAAACCCTGTTGTTTTCTGACAACTTTGAAAAAGAGATGCAAGGGCCACCCAGGAGGAATATATCTCAATGAGAAAAAACATTGTGCCAGATAAGAAATGAAAATGAGATATAATACTAAAGATGGACTGAAGTATCCTGTGGTGTCAGCAAGTAATAAAATGTTTATGGATGAATTCTTATTTGGGGACAAGAGTCTGAATGCCAAGTGGAAGGAAACAAAACTGTTGTTTACTGAGTCAAGACCCATTCTCTCATTAGTTCCTCAGTGTGTAAAAGGAGATTCCTGACTTCTCGTGTGGAAAGAAATGGGGGCAGGCCTAGGCTTGTTGAGGGGGCTGAGATGTGAGCAGATGAAACCCAAACCAACAGTGGCAAGGATGAAAGGCTCCTAAATGGCCTCAGAAAGATGTGGGATGTGGCCCCATGTACTCTCTCTCACCATATAATTCAGCATGAATTTTCTTCTGCTCTGGGCAAAAAGTAGTACAGGTTGAAAGACAGCAGTGAATGGCCACTTTGCTTCATGACTGTGGCCATGAAAGGTGCTGAAAAACCAAAGGAAAATCTTTTATTGATATTGATTCAGTTCCACAATTATATAATTGTCAAATTTGAGACCTTACAGTTAGCAAGTTTTTCCACTTATAGGAAAAAAAATGTTACTTGAAAGGAATTCAACATTTTTTTTCCTCAAGAGCTATTTTAAAAATTATTATTATTATTATTATTATTATTATTATTATTATTATTATTGATACTGGGGATTGAATGCAAGGGCACTTAACCACTGAGCCACATCCCCAGCCCTTTTTATTTTTTATTTAGAGACAGGGTCTCACTAGGTTGCTTATAGCCTCATGCTAAGTTTCTGAGGTTGGTTTTAAACCTGTGATCTTCCTGCCTCAGCCTCCTGAGACACTGGGATTACACAGCACCAGGCTTCCAAGAGCTTTTAAGGAAATATTTTTTCATGACCTCAGATATTCTGGGGCCAGTGAATAGAGCTTACTTACTGTCCAAAGATGGTGGAATGGTTTTCCAATCACACTATCCCAGGTAGGGCATAATTATTAACACTGCCTCACAGCAGATAAACTGATCAGAAGGGTAGGAGGAACTTGTCTCTAGGCCTGGGAAAGGACAAGAAGGCTAGATGCCCACAACCAAGCACAGAGCACAGATCTGTGCTTCAGTCCTTCCCCGCCTCTTCTCACCTTGACATACCATTGGAATTTTGAACAAAGACTGACAGGTACTGAAACTGTCTTGGGGAAGATTAGCCTCAGACATTGATAAGGCATCGTAGGAATGAAGCTGCTTACTATGGAAAGAGCATGACCCTGCAAAGAAAGAAAATGAATAATTGTGAAAAGGATATTTTTATACACAAAATGAAACTAGAGACTTTTTCCTAAGTTCATTTCTTTCTTTCTTTTTTTGTGCAAAAATGACAGCTAGACATATGCATCAAAGTTCTGGCTGGACTAGATATATATACCTGCGAAATGGCCACTGACAGGTCAGCCTCCTCTAATGGCTTGTCCCCTTCCCACACAGATCAGTTCCCAACCCAGTGCTTTGGTAGCACAATGGAAGAGTGGGAAGAGTCCCGAGTTTGCAAGTTGTGCTTATAACCACAGTATGTTCTCTATCACTAAGGGACTTTGTGGCCTTGGAGAAATCGTTCAACCTTTTTTGCACCTTGGTGATCTTCTCAGTGAAAGGGGGTGCTCCTACTTTCCCAATGCCAACGGTTTGTTGTGAGGGTCAAAAAGAAAAGACAAAGGGAAGAATGTCCAGGGAGAACTGAAAAGTACTGTGCACACCTATGAGTTCTGTAAAACCAAGCTGTAAGGTGGGTGTTCTTTAGAACATGGCTTCCCTGCACAAAGGATCCCACTAACCACAAATATAAAGCCACAAGTGATGACACGTTTAAGAACTACTGAAGAGTGCATGCATTTCTACTCTCTGAGGGGCCTCCTGGTGAACATTTGATTCCTTTCAGCTTTCTCGAGGAGGGACCACATTTTCCTGAATTCTGCCATTTTTTCTCATAAAAAGTCCCCTCCACCTCTTTATGCAACACGTGGTGATATGAAGGACAGTGAGGGTTTGACTTTGTGGTCCCTCTGGATATATTCCCCAAATTAAGATTTTATAATTACTTTCATCAAAGGTATGTTGTCAGAGGAAAGCAAGACAAAGTACTGGATTTCCATCAAGAACTGGCAAAATTTCATAAATCCCAAGCCCTGAATTCTTCAGATTTCAGAGTCTCTAGATCAATTTCAGTAAAACAAAGAGGCTGAAGGAGGGGGAAAAACTGTATCACCTTGAAACTATTTTGTATTATGCTGAACTAATCCAGAGAACTTCCCCCTGTCCCACCACTTAAGACTTAACATTCTTTGCCCTTGTGCCAAATTTAGTGTTTGGGGCCAGGGGGTGTGGGTGGCAGGGAAATGTATATTTTATTTTATATTCACTCAAGTCTCTACTTCAATTTTTATTACAGGCCCCTGAACTCCCTAGGCAGGAAGAAATTTTGAATGAACTCTGCTTTAAGTGACCAGGAATAGAGACATAAAAGAAGCTTTTCAGCCTCTCTGGTTACAGAGATAAGTACAAAGGGTAACTGGCATTAAGTCTGTAGTAATAGCTGCTATAAGTACTGACCATTATTTGAATCTCTCAACTGATTCTGGGGAGGCTGGAATATTTATCAAGCCATTAGGAGAAGCTGTTTCTTGCTGATAAGATGCCTACAACTGATGAGGTCCACCTGAAGACAGGGACCAGGCTGGGCTGGATTTACAGCGATTTGCAGAGAGAGCAAAAAAAAAGTGTTTTCCTTAAGTACAGCATGAGAGATTCATCAGCAAAATTATGCAATCTGTCGCCTGGGGCAAGCCTATGGAATCCTAACGAAGCAGAGTTGGAGGGCACCTTCACATAGAATGTGATTGGATACCACACTCTGACTTGTCCACCAAGTCACAATTTCACTGATTTGGAGGCTGAGTGAGTAGGGAGGAGATAGGATGAATGAGATGGAAAAGCTATTAATCTGTGGATCTCACCTTTCAGAAAAATCTCACACTGAATAATAAGGTGACAGATGTGTGATTATCCTGGGCTTAAAGAACAACAACAAAAACAACGAAATCACCCATTTTATACAAACTGAGGGCCTTAGTTTGGGTTATTACTATAGCAGAAGAAGCTGTCATGCAGAAAACATTAAAGTTAAAGACAAACTGTAATAAAGTAGTTCTTACATTTTAGTTTCCCTCTTTGTGAAGTTTATATGTGGGTGTAACCTTGGTACGAGCTTTTATACTTCAGGGTTTTTTTTTCTTTTTCTTTTTCCATTTATTTTTCTCTTTCTATATTTTGCTTTAAAAAAAATTGACTATCTCATACTTAAAATTATGCATTTAGTTGGCTTTAAAAATTGGAACTTGTTTTTCTAGATCGATTCTATTTTTAAAAATAAAACCTGGGCTGAGAGGAGGCTATGCTGACATACCTGCTGGGTGAACTCTCCTGCAAGCCTCTAGGCCATCGCCCTAAATGTTTTTAAAGAAACAATATCATTTATACCTTCTCAGTTAGTTTTCAAAAGCATACAGGTTTGCTTTTAATGAGGTAGATAACTTTCCCCTCTTTCTAGGCTCAGACTGTTCATTGCCCAATATTTGCCTACAGTCTACTCATGAGACGTAAGTTTATGGAGGATTGCCTGGAAGATATGCAGTTAGTTTATTTGACTGAATATGCTAGATTTTTATCTCTGGATCAAACCAAGCCATCAGAGAAATGGTTATTTGCATCTTACTGGCTTTTGTTCCTCTCGAAGAAAAATCGTTTTTACTGAGTTTTTCAATTCACGTCTGGTGCTTGCAGTGTTTGGCTTTCGGTCGGCTCTGAAGACTTCCTTAGTAAATAGCTCTATGTAATTTGCTGCTGTCAGACTGGCAGTGGAAGGTGTCATCTCTTTCCTCTCCTCCCTGTTCCATGAAACCTCTGTTTTAGAAGGAGATGAACTCAGTTCTTCCCAGCTGGGTAAAGTGTGTGTGGTGTGTGTGTATGTGTGGGTGTGCATGTGTGTGTGTGTGTGTGTGTGTGTGTGTGTGTGTGTGTGCGGGGTGGTGGTGGTTCCCTGCTTCCCTTTGGTTTCATCCACAAAGACCCATAGCCCCTCTGGTGGCACCTTGAGCCTGTGTGGTGACTAGTGCTATCTCTCTCTGTTTTCATCTTCTTGGCCACACAGTAATAGCATGGTTGTTAACAACACAGACTCTGGAGCCAGACATCTTGGGTCTAATGTTAGTATAGCAAACCATTGATCAAGTAAGTGAATGAATTTCTTAAGGATGGGCCACCTCTTGAGGCTGTACTGTTTGGGGCAAGTTTCTTAACCTCTCTATGCTTCAATTTTATAATCTCTCAAATAGAGATAATATTAATATCTGTGTCCTAGAGTCAGGATGAGGAGTTTAAAAATGTAAAGTGCTTAGGAAAACACTTGGTACAGAATAAATTCTATATAAATGTTAGTTATTATTCTTATTAGCAGATTGGTTTCTTCAAAAAAAATCTTTTATTACATGGATTGGAATCAGCCACCTCAAATTATTTTGGGAAAGGAAAGGAGAAAATAATTCTAGAATGTGAAAATTAAAATGTAGGATCAAAGGGACTTCAATTAAACTCAAATAATATGCTAACTTCTACTTTAATTATCTGAATGTTTTGGGTAAAACTGCTGCTTTATCCAGATGTTCTGGATGACTATGGCCATCTCTCTACCTCTTGTATTTCTCTCTTAAACACTGAACTCAGAGGTAAAGCAACTGAAGCCAAGTATGGCTTAAGTGAATGTTAGGACTAATTTTAAGAATAATTTAATCCTCAGTTGCCACTCCTGAAGCATTTTCCTTTCCATTTTATTTTAAATGTATGTAACCCAAGTGCTTTTGGTCTTCAAAATGTCAGTGAGATCCACAACAAAACCATATTCTGATTTAAACTCCAGTTCTTGCTGTTCTGCCACTCTCCTGGTTGCCTACGAATAAAGGACCATTGGCAATGTACCAGGATCCCAGCTCTGAGCAGCAGCCTGGGAGGCCCTTCTCCTATACCCCATCCAGGTGGCTGTGCCCCAGCAGAGAGCCCTGGCTCCCAGAGGGCTGGGCTTTGCTTCAGAAGCAGCAGAAGCCAAAGAGAAAAATGGTTCTGTTCCAATGTGCCTTGTCCCTGCCCGGTTCAGTGCATTCCTCCAGCACAGAAATTTCAGGCACTAGATTCTCAGTGTGGGGCTTGCTTTAGAGCCTAGACCTTATGCTGGGGCTAAGCAGATAAAATATTAAGCACCAGTGCACTCCTAGAATCATTAGCACTGGATTCACAGGTAATGAATTTGACCTGAGACTATCTGGGGCCTGTTGCTTTTATTTCCCTCCCACAGCATACACCTATCAGTAATGAACTCTCACTGCACAAGTTGGGGGTACACATGCTGTGTCCTCAGAAGGCTTGGAAAGTCTCTTCTACCACACACTGCAGCCCTGGGGGCTCCAAACCCTCTTCCAGGAGCTGAGAGGAAGAAAAGACAATAACATTCCTGTCTTGTTTCACTGATGAGAAAACTCTACTTCTTAAGCCAAACTACTAATTTGAAACAATCTGGAGGTTTTTAAAAAATCTATGAAAATGGATTAAAGTTAAGTGGTACACCTTCCCCCTTTTCCATAATTATTTTAAATTGCTTCATTAATTGACCAACATCATCTTCTTCCATTGATCCTGGGAGGCTGGTAGCTTTGGTCTCTTCATCTCTGAGCACCCAATAGAGCAGTCAAGTCTTAGAGAGGAGAGAATCAAATCTCAAGCAAATAGAGACAGGTTTTGAAAGTGGTCTCAGATGCTGGGCCTGGTGTTGAAGCTTCCAAGTTTTTCTTGTTGTCTGAACTTTGTCTAAACTGATAAAGTGGGGAATGGCAATTCCCAGAATCCCTCCCCAGAAAGAAATGAAGTGGGGAGTGACAAATTTACTTTGCATAGGGGCTACCCAAATATTTTTAACAAAAGGGAGAAGCACATTTCCAGTCTAGAGAAACTATCAGCTAGTTTGATAAGTTTTGTAGCCCAAAGTAGATTGCGGAGCTGCAAGACTTTGGAATGGAGCAAATTACATTCATTAAACTGTCAAAGAAACTTTGTTTCATGTATAATTGTGATCACAGGCCTGGAGGGGGGGCGGTTGTAATATCAGACTTTTGCTCATTGCATTTTGGAATATAAAAATTACACAGTTTAAATATAAGGTATTATTTGAAACTTGTTTTTCTGTACTGGACTCCTGAAGTCAGCTACGAGTTATTTCCTACCTGGCATTTATGAAGGCTCTTTTGGTCTTTTAATACAATGCTCTGAATCATAGTGAGGGATTGTAGAGATTGTGTTCAGGAAATTATCTTCAAATATGCAAAAGAGTAAGTTAGTGTGGGATAAGCTTGATTATCTGATCTTTAAATCCAGAAGAACACTGCAAGAAAATAGAATAAGAGGTTAGTATGGGGAGAGAAAATAATTCTAATCTAATGTACTGCAATGATAAATCTATTCAAGGATGAATATGTTATGGCTAAATGCTGAGCTGTGGCTAATGTAGTATTGCAAATCATTGAACAAGTTAGTGAATGAATTTGTCTTCAGTGATTATCAGGCATAGGGACTGTTTCTATTGTATGGAAAACCCAACCCAAACCGATTCAAGAGAAAACTTATTTGCTGATGTAACTAAACATTCCAGGCATATCTGGTTTCAGGCAAAGATTTACTTAGTAGGGATATCAGGACAAGCCTAGGTACTTGTTGACATGGCTCTGCTCTCTGTTATGTGTTGGATTAATCCTTAGGCTCCACACAGGGTTTATAGGTGGTTAAAGCTGCTATTTACTTTTGTTATGTTCAAAGTAAGGTCCAAAAGTTTCATTAAGAGTTTCATGACATCACACTAGTTCTGATCCCTTTCCCTGAACCAATTGCAGTGACCAGCAGATCCTTAAGTTCTGATTGGCTGGCTTTAGGTCATAGATCATGAATGGAGTTAAGGTTGGGGTCAATTCTGCCATTATTACTATGGATGGAGAGTGTAGCTAAGTGGACACTCAAAGCAGAATGGGGAAATGATAAAGGAGGTATGGTGAATGGATTCTAGATAGCCAAAACCCCAGTATTTACTGTACCTAGCAAAGTCATTAATGGTAGCAATAAATAAAAATAATACATTAATACAAAACAATTTTTTTTCTAATTTTATTTTTTGTGATGCTGGAAATCAAACCTAGAGGCAAGGGCATGCTAGGCAAGTGCTGTACCACTGAGCTACATTCCTCAGCCCCTCAAAAAAATTTAAGGTAGAATTAAAAATGCAACAGTATTCCAATGAATGATGATTAGTCTTCTGTGTTAGAGATATTCATGCATATTTCTCTATCATGTACATATTTCAGAGAACGTATATTAGTTAAAGACCATCATGACATTAAGCTGTGATGAAAGACCTACCATGTTTCCAGAAGTTGTTACCAGCTGGTATAGAGACCATTACACATGCTTCTGCTTGGGTTCTTACCTTTCCTGTGTTGCACTGAGATAATTGTAGTGAAAAAAAAATCCCAGGTGCTAAATTAGGAGAGTTTTTCAGTAGTGCATAGGCTGGGAGATGATCACCCTCCTCAGCTTTCAAAGGCAATTAGGAGAATTATGCAAGTAAGAACAAGGGAAAAGTAGGAAGAACAGCACAAACATATCTGAACTTTGAACACTGAGGCAGAGTTGAGCATTTTCAAACCAAGGGAAAAATGACAGTCAGGATTAGATTGCCATTTTTCTGGATTAGTTTTATGGTGACCAGAAAGTAGCTAACATGGACCAACAGTGGATTTCTGCAGTATTGGTACATTTGCTTTTCCTCTGCCTGGAAAACACATCCCCAGCTTTCCCCACCCATGACATATGTTCATCCTCAGAAAAAGATTTCACATTTCCTCTCTTAGTTCCTTTTTCTTAACGTTAGGTTTGTTTCTCTTACAGTACTTCTTGTAACTTGAAATTACTCTGATTATTTATTTTTATTGCTTGTATCTCCCCACTAGACTTATGCTCATTTATCACTTACTTCTTAATCTCTGGCATCTAGGACAGTGCCTGGCACACACAGAGGATCAGCAAATGCTTGTTAGATAAATGGGACACAGAAAGAACAAAGTGTGTTGGAAATAAAATAGACAACTTTGCCAAATAAGAACAATTAAGAATCATCACCACATCTGGCAGGTGTTTCAAAAGTTTTTGTGTGACTGAATGTCTTGGAAGTTTGGGAATAATTATAGACCCCTTCTAAAAATATTTTTTAAATGCATCAAAATATTTATTATTAATTTTTCAATTAAAATCAATTATGTCAGAATGCAGTTATCAAAATATTTTAAAATTTGTGATATAGTCTCATATGTGCTTCTTTTTAAATGTAGAAAATGAGATCTAGTGATGAATCTAATAATTAACATGATTTTAAAGTAATAATGAGGGTATATATAATGAACATTATATATATGTATATGTATATATATAATAACCATTAGGAAGTTGTATGTAGATCATCTATAGAGGTTGTTTAGTTCTTTTTTAAATAAAATGTTGTCGTCTTTATAGAAAATGGAGCTAAAGAGCTTCTTAAGTATTGCTAAGGAAAAAGAATCTGACCTGGTGACTCCACACATATGTAGTTACTATTCTACTTTTGTGATTGGATGGGTGAGGAACAAAAAATTATAGAACAGATGTTGTGTACCAGGATAAACTGTCTATCTCAGGTGGATCAAAACCTTAACATATTTGAAGAAGTTGGACATCAAACAATTCTCTTTTACAACATGCTTACGTTTCATATCTTCCTTTTTCAGTTTATCTGAGTGAAAGGAAAATTGGTAGAGTAGAAGAAGGAGACTAGAGAGAGGGAGGAGGGGAGCAAATGGAGGAACATGAATGGGAACTGAAATGGGGTAAATCAAATTCTATGCATGTAAGATTTTGTCAAAATGAATTTAAATACTATGTATAACCATAATTCTCTAAAATAATCAGTTTATTATGAGTTTTCTCTTTTCCAGAAAATAATAAAATATAAATAAATTCCAGTGACAGTGATGTGATGCATTTAACCTATCTGACATGACATTATCCTTTACGATAATTTATTTTTTTCTTTGTAATGTGTATTGAACTTTATGTGGAAAGAGATTCACTCAGTCACTGTTAGTTTAGAAACATGTAAAGGGGGCAGGAATTGCAGATTTCATTTTTTCTCTCATTTTTAATCAGAAAAGACATGGTCTATAAGGAAAGGTCAAAAAGAGAAACAAGAACTCTTGGTCGACTGTCACTCTACAGCTCACCAGAATTGTATTTGTGCACCTCAGAAAACCATCCATGATGCTCCTCAAACTCAAAGATGAGGCTGTGTGATTGAATGCATTTCAATAAGGGTTTCAAAGAGATGTTTAAGAATTTACTTTTCATTATGATCCCAGGACAAACTGTGATCCTCATACAAACTTTTTTTTTTTTTTTATTCTTCTGAGGTATCATTAAGAATTTAGAAACATGACTATAACTTTAAAATTTTTCCAACATTGTGAGGTACAGTTATTTTAAATGTGAAGTCCACTTTTTTGGGGTATTTTAAAAATATCTGTACTAGCAAGGGCAAAGTTTTCTCAAATTAAGTTTGACATGTGTATCAGTGAGTATTGAATAGGTTTTGTCTTGGAAACAAACAACCCCTAAATATATTTATTCCAAGAAAAGTTTATCTCATACATGTTTTCTTGTTGTCCAACATAGGGACTGCTATTGATTATAGTCACCTGGGGACCAAGGCTGAGGGATACACTATCTTGACACATGCTTGCATCAACTTTATACAGATGGAAGGGAATATGGATATCACAAACTGTCTCATAGTTCCACACATTCTTTCTTCTCACATTTTACTGTCTAAGTAGCATAACCTCCCCAAATTTTGAAGGGTGCAGAAGTACAAGTTGACTATGTGCCTGGGAGGAGGAGAGCTGGGAAAATCTGTGAAAGTACTTATGCCTCTCCACCCTCTGGTTATAATATACAATTGGCCCTCTAGGACTACAGGTTGCACATCCAAAAGTTCAACCAACCATACACTGAAAATATTTGAAAAAAATTGTGTCTGTATTGAACATGTAAATAAACATGTAAATAAAATGAACATGTAATAGAATGTAAAAACATGTAATAAAATGTAAACTTGTAATAAAATGTAAATAAGTGAACATGTAAATAAAAGCAGACTTTCATTTTTTTATTCACTATTCCCTAAACAATAAAGCATAATAACTAGCTACATTATATTAAGTATTGTAATCTAAAGATGACTTAAAGCACATGGGAGGATCTCAATAGGCAATATGAAAATACTAGACCATTTTATGTATGGGACCTGTTTGTCCATGACATGTGTGTCATTGTAGATCCTGGAGCCAATCTCCCAGGAATGCCAATGGAAGACTGTATTTTGTTCACTACCTGTGCCCAAGAGAAATAACACCAGGATTCTACCCACTGATAGCATCAAGCTCAGAAGTCAGGATTTCTGAGGGATGTTTAATGGTCTTTAATTCAGGTCTAGATATAGCTCTTCTTAAGCCAGAGATTTGTGAATTAAAGATGTGATATATTCCCTCTATATGCCTAATATGTAAGGGTGGAATGCAAACTTAGAAACCTCAATTAATATAAACATTTAAAAAAAGAGAAGAATGAAATATACATAGGAATTTTGCCATCTCTCTGGGCAGGAGTGGAAAGGATTGAAATATTCCTCAATTTACCCGATTCTGCTCTTTGTTCCTCAGAGAGGCTTTCCTTTCCCTATCATGTCACTGGTCATGTGGGGAAAGAGCATTGGCGATTGTGCCCTCCATTGGCACTGCAGCTTGCTTACTCAGCTGGTGGAGGTAGCCCAAGGGTAATTTTAAGCCACAATCACAATCTGTTTAAATCAGGCTGGTGGGTCTATTGACAGCACAACCCACTCCCAAACGTGGTTAACTTCTTTTGTATTTGATTCTAAGCAGCCTCATATGCCAAGATCTCACTCACCATCTTTTTCCTGACATGGTTCCTAGATGTACTGCAATTCTTTGCTTTCTATCCTTCATGTTCCCTCCTTCTTCTCTACTTGATTGTGCGTTCCTTGGATTTATCAAGCATCAAAGGGAGAGTCACATTCTTAATCTCCTTCCTTTGAATGTTTTTGTCTAATTGAAAAGATTTATTGGGCCTCCTCTCATTGGAAACTGAGACATCTCAATTTGTTCAGAGGTTTTGCTTTGTTGTTGTTGTTTAAAATGTTGTGTGATTTACAGGTATTATTATCTGTTATTATAACCATCTTGGTATGTAGTTACATCTCATAGTTTTGATTTGTATTTTTCTGTGTAAGAACATTAACATCATTTCATGTCATTATTGATCATCTGCATATCTTTTTGGTGATATATCCATGCAAATACTTTTTCCACTCTTTCATTGACTTTTCACCTCTTTTGTTTTTGTTGTTGTTGGGTTGTAGGAGTTCTATATATTCTAGATATGTCTCTTTTCAGATATATGATTTGTTGATATTTTTCCCCATTATGTATGTTGTCTTTCACTTTCTTGTTGGTGTTCTTTAAAGCAAAAAATGTTTAAATTTTGATGATTTCCAAATTATCTTTTTTTTCTCTGGTTTGTTTCCAATTTATCCAATGTGTTGTATATAAGAAACAGATATTATAAAGATTACAAAACCCAAAGCTATGAAGATTTATTCCTATATTTTCTTCTAAGAAGTTTTTTTTTTAATTTTTAGCTCTTACATCCATGTCTGTCTATAATCTACTTTGAATTAGTTTTTGTTTATGTGTGTGGTAGGGACCCAAATCCACTCTTTTGCATGTGGCTGTCCAGTTGTTCTAGAATAATTTTTTGAAAAGACTGTTCTTCCCATTATTGAATTGTCTCATCATCGTTGATGAAAGCTTCCTCCTTTATCTGCCCTTCTCTCTTCTTTTTCTCTCCTTTCTCTTCCTCTTTGTTGTTGTTAGTCATCCTCAGTTGTTGTTAGTCATCCATTAATCCTATTTTCCTGCACACCTGTTCTTTTGGTCTCTACAGATCTTTCTCTTATGTAAGTCTCTCTATTTTTATTTGTTGGTTATTTTGCACTCAGTTCCCATTGCCTTAAGTAAAGGAATTCCTTAAGCAGGGGAAGATGGCATTGCTTCTCTAACTGACAGAGTAGTGAAGAAAAAAGCAGGCCGAACATCCCCTAATGATCTACCTGGAGTAAGGTCCAAGCTCTCTTTTTACACTCTTAGCTCAGGCTTAGAAAAACAATGACCTGGAAGAGATTTCTGTACTTCCATGTTTATTGTGGCACTCTTTACACTAGCCAGGAAATGGAAACAACCCAAGTGTTCAACAACTGATGGATGGATAAAGAAAATGTGGTACATAGACACAATGGAATACTATTCACCAAAAGAGGATGAAATCCAGTCACTTGCAGCAACATGAATGGAGCTAGAGGTCATATGTTAAGTAAATTAAGACAAGTTCTGTGTGATCTCACTCACATGTTGACTCTCAAAACATTACTCTCATAGATGTTGAGAGTAGAATGGTGGTTACCAGAGGCTAGGAAGAGTCAGGAGGAGAAAGGAACAGTGCAAGATTGATCAGTGGGTACTTAGTTATAGTTAGATGAGAGGAATAAATTTGATTCCATTGCATAGTAGATTAATTATAGATAATGATGATGTTATGTGGATTTCAAAACAATTCCAGAAGAAAATATTTTGACTATTTTTTGCCATAAAAATGCTTAAAAATTGAAGTGATACATGTTTACATTGATCTGAGCATTACACAATGCACACATGTATTGAAACATCACATGGTATCCCATAAATATGTGTGGGTTTATGTGTTAATTAAAAATACAAACAAATAAAAATGCAGAAAAGAAAAGACACAGTTTATCTATTCAGCTCCCTTGGGTCTCTTAAATAAATGAAGAACCATACATTTATAGGAAACCACAGTTCGACTTCCTCTCTAGGGTCCTAATATGATTCTAAGTTCTTCCCAGAATCTACTACTTTGTGGTAAGCAGAAGAGTGTCTGCTTATCTTTAGTTGCTCATGCTGCCCACAGCAAAAATTCTTTCTCCAACATTATCTCGACAAATACGGAGAGCTCTGTTGTCTGTGGTCTTCAGTAGCCTATTTCCTTAGCAGAAGCAATAAAGAAATGAAGTTGGTTATAAATTTTTATCAATATCTGAATAAATTTTAAAAAGCAATCTGAAAAGGCAGAATATAATTTCAATGATGGTTGTGTTTGTGGTGGTGAAAAATAGACAAGTTTCATGACTACCAAAACAATGTCGCCTTTAAAAAAATTCATATGAAACTGTGTTTTGGTATTGTTTTAGTCAGGGTTCTCAACAGAGACAGAATCAATGTGAGATATATAGATTAGATGGAGATATCTGAAAGGGGATTTATTTATTAGAGGAACTGGCTCATGTGATTATAGAGGCTGAGAAGTTCTAAGTCCGCAACCTGGAGAATCAGAGACCAGCAGCATGGCTCAGTCCAAATCTGAAAGCACCTGAAGGAAGGAGGCCAATGGTGTAACTCTCAGTGTGAGGCCAAAGGTCTGAAAATGTGAGGGACTGGTGGGGTAAGTTCCTGGACACAAATGCTAAAGAATATGAAGTTCTGATGACCAAGGGTAAGAGGAAAAAGCTGCTTGAGGTGGGGGAAGAAATCCAGTCTTCTTCCATCTTTTTGTTCCACATGGGCTGCAGTCCACCATTGATGATGTCCATTCACGTTGAGGGTGATCTTCCCCACCAGCTTTAGTCTATCAATTCATATATCTATCTGCCCTGAAAACATCCTCCCAGACTGCTGTGGTTTGAATGTTCCTCCCAAACTCATAGTGTAATTTAATCACCATTTTAACAGTATTGAGAGGTTGGATCCTTAGGAGGTAATTAGGTCATGAGGGCTCTGGCCTCATAAGAGGATTAATGCTGTTGGCATGGCAGTGAGTTAGTTACCATGAGAAATGGTTTCTCATAAAAAAATGGGTTTGCCTTGATTTCCTCTCTCTGTCTTACACATACTCACTTACCTTTCTGCATTGTTCTAATGTAGCACAGAAGCCCTTTGCCAGATGCTGGTGCCATGCTCTTGGACTTCCTAGCCTCCAGAACCATAAACCAAATAAACATCTATTGTTTATAACTAACCCTGTCTATAGCATTATATTATAGAATAAGGAAATGGACTAAGACACAGACATATTCAGAAAAAAATGCTTGTTATCCTTCTAACCAGTCAAGCTGACACTTAAATTTAACTATCACAGGTGTTATCTTGTTCTGAAACTATGTACACAGATATTTTTTTTTTCAAATCTCAAATTAGGCAATAACATTAATTCTTGGCTTGGTAAGATTTCTTAATGGTATTTACTAATTATGAAAAGAGAATTCAGGTTGTTGCTAAAATATAGAAACTAGGTGGCAAGTGTTAGTTTTACTATGATTGAGTAATCAGAATGAAGCCTTTACACTCACATTATTTATAGTTATTATAGTTTTTTGAAATGCTTTTAGCTATTCTGAGTTAATGGTCATTGAACACAGATATCAATAAAATATCTTTCAATTTTAAAATTCATTGAGTAGTTGAAAACAGTGGAGAATTTCTCGATACACTTCAGTTTTTGTATACTTATGGAATGGCATATCACTATATGCCCACAACTTTAAAACTTACCATGGAAAATAAAATTATAGCATACATTTATAAATTCAGATAAGTAGGAGTGGGTATAAGAAGAAAAGAAGCAATGGAATTTAGCAAATAATTTGAACTTCAAATTATTTTGAAATAATTTTTAAATATATAGTATCTTTGAGTGGAGGGAAACTTGGTATCTTGCTTTTTAATTTTTTTCAATTTTAATTTGTAAATAGTAGCATATATTTGTTAAGTAACAGGTTTAAATCCTTATTTTTTTTAAAAAAAATATAACATTCTTTAAGAATCTTGGTTATCTCATGAACTTAATTTATTTTTATTTAAATCATAGATTACTTTTACACATATATACCTGCTCAAATTGAAACGGGAAGATACAGAAAACCTAAACAGGCCAAAATCAAGTAATGAAATTGACAGCAATTAAAAGTCTTCTAACAAAGAAAAGCCCAAGACCAGATAGATTCTCAGCTGAGTTCTATTGGTCTTTCTTTATAAAACAACACCAGTTTTTCTCAAATTATTCTAGAGGGCACACTCCTAAATACATTCTATAAAGTCAGTAAAACCCTGATACCAAAACCAGACAAAGACACATCAAGGAAAGAAAACTGCAGACTAATATCCCAAATGAACATAGATGCAAAAATCTTTAATAAAATATTATCAAACTTCACTCAAAAATACATGAAGAATATACTACATCATGATTAAGTGGGTTTCATCTGAGGGAGGCAAGATTGATCCAATATACACAAACTAATAAATATGTTTCACTTCTTAAGTAGAATTAAGAACAATAATCATATGATCATGTCATTAGATGCAGAAAAGACCTTTGATAAAAGGTAGCACCCATTCATGTAAAAAATGCTGGAGAAGCTAGGGATAGAAGGAACTTAGCTCAACATTATAAAGTCTCTATATGATAAATCCAAAGCTCACATTATATGAACAAAGAAAAACTGAAAACATTTTTCTCTAAAATCATGAACCAGACAAGGATGTCCCCTTTCACCACTTGTATTCAATATGATTCTTGAAACTTTGCTGATGACGTGATTCTATTTTTAGAAGAAAAGATCAAAACAAAACATACACACACACAAAACCCCCCAAAATAAAACAAACAACTCCACCAGAAGACTTCTAGAGCTGATAAATGAATTCAGCAAAGCAACAGATACAAGATAAACATATATAAATAAATAATTTTCCTATACTCCAAAAATAATGAGAGAGAAATCAAGAAAATCATCCCATTCACGATAACCTCAAAAACATAACCAACCAACCAACTGAACAATAAACCAAACAAAAAACCTTGGGAATTAGTCTAACCAAGCAGGTGAAAGATCTCTATAGTGAAAATTATAGAATACTGAAAAAAAGAAATTGAAGAAGACCTTAGAAGATGGAAAGACCTCCCACATTCTTGAATAGACAGAACTAATATTGTCAAAATGGCCACACTACCAAAAGCAACATATAGATTCAATGCAATTTCCATCAAAATACCAATGACACTCTTCACAAAATTAGAACAAAACAAAAAGAACAAACAGTCCTTAAATTCATCTGGAAGAATAAGAGACCCAGAATAGCCAATCCCAAGCAAGAAGAGTGATGCTGGAGGCATCAAAATACCCGATTTCTAATTATACTACATAACTATAGTAACAAAAACAGCATGGTACTGGCATTAAAATAGGCCAAAAGACCAATGGAATAGAACAGAAGATGTAGAGACAAACCTACATTTTCCAGCCATCTGACACTTGAAAAAGGTGGTAAAAATATACGTTAGAGAAAAGATAGCCTTTTAAACAAATGATGCTGGGAAATCTGGATATTCATATGTAGAAGAATGAAACTAGATTCCTATCTCTTACCCTGTTTGACAGTCAAATAAAAGTGGATCAAAGACTTTGGGATTAGACTAGAAACTTCACAATTGCTAGTAAGGAAACATAGGGTCAACTTCATTGTATTGGTTCAGGCACTGACTTCTTTAACAAGATCCCTAAAGCTCAAGAAATAAAACCAAAAATCAATGAATGGGACATCATCAAATGAAAAAGCTTCTGCCCAGCAAAGGAAATGATTAATCCTCACCAGCTACTCTTCTGACAGGGAATTAACATCCAGAATATAAAAAGAATTCCAAAATCAAATAAGTGGACAAAAGAACCAAACAGTTCTATAAAGAAAACACACACACACACACACACACACACACACACACAAGAAATATATAAAAAAAAATGTTCAACAACTCCTGTAATCACTAGATTTCATCTCACTCCAGTCAGAATTATAATGTCAAGAAATACAAGTAATAATGATTGCTGTCAAGGATGTGGGGAAAAAATGTTCACCCATATATTGCTGGTGGGACTGCAAATTAGTATAACCATTTTGGAAAGCAACATAGAGATTCATCAAAAAATTAGGAATGGAACTACCATATGACCCAGCTATCCTACTCCTTGTTATTTATACAAAAGAACTAAAATCAGCATACTATAGTGATAACAGCCACATCAATGTAGAAGCACAATTCATAATAGCCAAAGTATGAAACCAGCACAGATGCCTGTCAATGGAGGAATGAATTAAGAAAATGTGATATGTATTCACGATGTAGTTTTATTCAGTGATGAAGAAGAATGAAATTATGGCATTTGCTGGTGAATGTATGGAAATGGAGAACATCATGCTAAGTGAAGCCAGGCTAAAAAAATATTAAGGAATAAATGTTTTCTGCCATAGGCAGAAGCTAGAGCAAAAGAAGGGAAAGAAACCAGGGGTATCATATATCATAAAGATAAAGGGAAGATCAGTATAGTAGAAGGAGAAGATATGGAGGGAAGGAGGAGGGATCAGAAAGGGGAGAAAATATGGAAATATAACAAAATATGGAAATATAACAAAATCATGCTATGTGCATATGTAAATATACTACAGGGAATTTCACTTTTGTAGAAAGCACCAATAAAAATAGATAAATAAATAAAAGAGAGAAAAGAAGATCAGTAGAGGAAGGAGAATAGTGGGGAGGAGCAGAGGAATGGAGGGAGCAGAAATGAATTGGAGTAAATCAAATTCCATGCCTATAGGGTTTTGTCAAAATGAACCCAACTTCCATTTATAACTATAATGCTCTAATAAACAAATTCATAGAATGTTACTGAGCTGACTCCAAGACAGCTTGTAAGTTTTGTACAACTCAACTCTATCTTATAATCACTAAAGAATATCTCTAAAGGAATTGGAAAGGGCCCTGATTCATGGATCTTTTGCAGAGCTCTTCAGAAATATAAAATATTTCTTGGCCACCTGCCCCCTTAGTTAACCTAATGTTTGAATGTCCAAGGGGAATCCTTGTGTGAAATTCCAATGTCATATTTATGGAAACAGAGTCAAGGTAATCAGTTTTTCAGACGAGAAAAACCACTTCATATTGTCTCTGTTGCAAGTTATCATAAATGCATAACAAAACCTGGACATACATGTATGAAATATTTAAAGTCATGCTGATTTGCTAGCTTTCTGTACATGGAGCATCTCTGTGTTTTCTTATAGCCCATGTGAGTCTTATTGAATGACATGACAATGCAGCTCTTGACTCTCTGCGGCTTAGTTTTGAGGACACAAAAGCCTAGAATGCAGAAGACTGAGTCAACAGGCTTGCTTCCTTCCCCTCTTCATGACTCTAGCAAGAACAGAAAGGATGAGGGTGACTGCAGCCAACCCTCTCTGAGCACCTTTTGTGTCCTTGGCCTTGCACTCTGAAGGAGCTTGTAGTCTAGTAAAGGGGATCAATACAGAAATCTTGGGAACTAGAAAGAAGGCCTATTAATTCGTGTTTTAGATGAATTCTAGAGTTGAATGTGGCTCCTGCTGAAGTTTAAGGATCACAACTTTAGAATGAACTTGAGCACTTCACAAGGCTTTACCTTACCAATAAAATTTCTGGGACAGGCCGCTGGTTTCAAGAGGATTTATTTTCTAGATGCTTGAGCTCCTTCATTCCCTTCCATTGAGCTAAATAAACACTTTAAGTTTTGAAGTGACTTGATACAATCTTTCCCACTTATAAGCACTTACTTCCTCAGGGTATAAAGTGGACTCACTGGGATTTTCACCAAGACAAAATGCTTAGAGCACTGGTTCCCATTGGTTTTATTTGATCAGTTCTCAAGAAACAAAAGAGAGGTTGAATGGGCAGTTGGACCAGTTCGTTCATTCTTACAACCTGAGTTTTCATTATTATTTCAAAATCCTAAAGAATACACACAGCCCCAACAACTTGGGCAAAGTGCTCTGACAAAAATTATTACAGATAGTTCCTCTTGACTGAATTATCTACGTATGACAAACAGTGTGCTGTGACTTGAATGCTTTTGTGCCCTCCATAATCCTTGCTGGAATTGAATCCCAGTGCAACAGTATTGGGAGTTGTGGCCTTTGGCAGGTGATGGAGTCACATGAGTAGAGCTTGTTATAGCTGAACCTGGGGCTGGAACTTGACTCCACTGTGCCTCCAACCATGTCCTAGGCCTTTTGAAAGATAACACATAAGAGGGATGAACCAGAAATTTTGGTGGAAGAAGTCTGTAAGTATGGAGTCTTGAGCTGGCTGCATATCTTCTCTGTCTATTGTAAAAAAAACTGTTTATTGTAAAATAAGAGAGGAGAGAAATGGTATAGTGACTGGATATATAATTCAAGGGGAAGCACAATTTAGATTGGAAAAATTCTCAGCCTGGCTTTGAAAAGATAAAATATCATGATAATGGATTGGGAATATAGCTCAGTGGTAGAGTGAGTTACATTCCTCTCTCTTTCCCTCCATCTCCCTCCCTTTTCCTCTCTCTCCCCCTCTCCCCCCACTTCCTTTCTGATCATCATGTGAGCTGCTTCCTTCTGCCACATTCTTCTGTCATGATGTTCTGCCTCACCTGGAGCCCTTGTAAATGGAGCCAGCTCTCTGTGGACTGAGACCTCTGAAACCATGAGACTTTAAGTAAACATTTCTTCCTCTACAGTTGTGCTGGCTGGGTCCTTTAGCCACAGCAGTGAAAAAGCTGACTAAAACAGTCACGTCCATGTGTGCTAACTCTACATGCATACAGAGTGTCAGAGCTCTAAGGCCATGACTGTCTCCACCTAGTTTTCAAAGTATATCATGGACCATCTCAGAGACCAGGAAAAGACTTGTTGTAGAGTCAAGGCCACTGTAAAGTGTCCCACTAAGACAATGCTCAGTGAAACTGTGGGCTTGTGGTCACCACAGAGAACCCCCACTAGGGAAATGCTTCATAGAATCATGGGATCAAGGCCTCCTCCAAAATCCCAGATCTGTAGAGAGAGCCACATGCAATAGCATCTTGGGAGAGCCACAGGTACCCAACCTAACTGTGAGAGCTGCCATGTGGGTCACAACCAGCAAAGTCATGGAGGTGGGATCACCCAGAGTTTTAGAGGCCTTCTCCACTACTCCAGTGTGTACAGAATATGGGACATAGATTTAAAGAAGATTTTTCTACAACCTTAATAATTAATGCTATTCACTCTGGTTGGGTTTAGTATTTACTTGGAATCCCCCCTCCCTTTTTTTCTTTCTCACTTCTCCCTTTTTGGTGAGAGTATCTACCAATATTCCTCTCTAACCATTGCATTTTGTAAGCACATAAGTTGTTTGATTTCACAGCCTCAAAGATTGAGGGAAATCTGTGTTGGGATGAATTGTACCTCAAATCTCATTCATATGCTATTTAGACGAGACTAGATGTAGACATGAAAATTGATGCTGGAATAAGATTAAAACTTTTTGGAACTATCAGGATGAGAAAATAGTTTTAAAGAACAACCATTTGAGGGACAAGGAATGGAAAATATAGGTGAAATATTTTATCCCCTATAAAATTCATGTAGAAACAATTATCAGTGCAACAGAATTGGGAAGTTTGTCCTTTGGGAGGGGAATGGGACTAGGTACCTCCCAGTCGAATCTTTTCGACTGGGAGGAGTTTACACCTTCTGCCCTCTGAGAGCACAGCATTCTTCCCCTCCAGAAGATGAATCATTCATCAAGGCACCATCTTGCAATCATTCATTCAAGGCACTATCTTGCAAGCAGAGACTTAACACTTACCAAACCATAAATCAGCTGGTCACTGGGTTGTGGTATTTTCAGAGCTGTGAGAAATAAATTTCTGTTCTTTATAAAATTACCCAGTCTTAGGTATTCTGTTATAGCAGCACAAAGAGACTTAGTCCAAACTTTATTTTTCACTCACAGACATATATGGGCACTATTGTATATGCTGAGGTCTTCAGAACTAACTTAATTTAGCATCTAGAGCCTAGATCAGTAGTTCTTAGCCATGGCTTCATTCAAAAGCCATGGATCTGTGGTTTGGATCCATCCAAGACCAATTAAATCAACATCTGGGGCAGATATCAGGATTTGAATCTCAAGTGTATCCTGGTTACAATCACAACCCTGGACTACCTGAACTTGATACTGTTTTGTGAGTGACATGAAATATAATCAGTCTGTAATCAGGTGAGGCTATAGAATTACTTTGGTGTTTCTTATGATAGCTTTTCAATGGCTTATTCTCACCTGGTGCTTCTTTTGCAGAATATTGACTTTTTTTGTCTTTTTGAATTTGTATTGGGAAGAAAGATGATCTCCCTCTCTTAATCTGTTTTCTATTTTGATAACAGAATACCTGAATTTGAGTAATTTATGGAGGAAAAAATCTATGTCATGGTTCTGGAGGCAGAAAAGTCCAAGAGCAGACCTTGTATTATACGATAGAGGAAAGAGGAAAGGCCAGTGGGTGTGTGTGGAAGATAGAAAACACAAGAGGTGGTCTCATTTTATAGCAGCCCACTCTTGTGATAAATGACCCCTTCCCATAACTAACTCTTTATCTTGAGAATGACATTAATTCTATCATGAAGGTAGAGCCACAAGACCCAAATAACTTTTTTTTTCTGGTACTGGGGATGGAACCAAGGGTCTCCTACTTGATAGATCAAGCGCTCTATCATTAAGCTATATCCCTAGTCCTTTCATTTTATTTTGAGATATGGTCTTACTGTTTCCCAGGCTGGCCTTGAACTTGTGATCCTTCTGCCTTATCCTCCCAAGTAGCTGGGATTGCAGGTGTGTGCTACTGTACTCAGCTATTTTTTTCTTTTATGGTGCTGGAGATTGAAACTAGGGCCTTGTGAATGCTATATAAGAGCTTTATTACTGAGTTAGACCCTTAGCCATCTGCAAAATTTTTAATAGTTGACAACGGGCACAACACACATTATCATATTACCAGCCCTTAGAAAGTAGCATTTGAGATTTGACTTTGAAGAATGAATGGGAGTTCAATAGACAGAGAAATATAGGGTCAAGGAGCAGGGAAGAGGAGTTTGGAGGAATAGAATTCTAGACCCAGAAAACAACAGAACCCAATGGTACAGGCAATGATACACAATATATTCCAAAAACTGAATAGTAAAATTGGTTTGGAGTATACATGTAAGTGTAAACAGACTAAGGTAAGGGGATCATTTTTCTTCCCAATACAAATTCAAAAATACAAGAGTGCAAAAACCATGAAGTTAGATTATTTTCACATTGGTAATGGTCCTGCATACCCGTCCGAAGATTCTGTACTTAAATTGATACTTCACAGGCCACAGGGAGATTATGGTTTATGAGTAGGGGTGGAAATATCAGATATGTGTTTGGAGAGGCTCCCTGGAAGTGCATTGTGGGATGGATTAGCTTAGGGAAGGACAGTTTAATTATGTAGAGAATCAGATGTGACTGTGTTACTATTACTGTCCTTGATGGAGTCTGCCTGCAATTGGGATATTCTGTCAAGGTATAGATAGGTAACAGCGGACACGCCTGCTCGCAAACGAGAGGCTCCTTCAAGGTTTAGATAAGGTAACAGCGGACATGCTTGAAAACGAGGTGTTTGCTGTCCTTGGGAGGACTTGCCTGCAAACGGGATGTTCTGCCAAGTGGGCTAGGAGGGCGCTGAGAAAAATTTTATTATCTGTTCTTAACAAAGAGCAGAGCTCAACATACTCCGGGCCAAAAGTAGATTAGCCATGAGAAGCGGGTCACTTCTGATTAGAAAGTAAAACTTCTGTATGCTATGTTTAATTAGCTGAAAGACCTGATTTATTGATGTTGGAAGGCTGCCTTCTTTGTTCACAATACTATAAAAACATTGCTTGTACACAATAAAGGACTTTTTTTTCTGCTGCTGCTTCACTTGCTATTCTTCTTCTTCTTCTCTCTTTTCCCATGCTGACCTGCAAGTGAATTACTGCTACAAATTAAGAGGTGATTGCAATAGTCTAGGCAAATGATGGCGGTGGTATGTGTGGGAAAGATAGTGGGCATGGGATAGACAGGTAGGTTGGCTTAAGGAGTATTTTCACAAAGGAAGAGAGAGATTCAGGAATTCAGGCATGAGGCAGGTTGATGTGGAAGTGTTTGGGGGCAAGTGGGACTTTCTTTCTGTTACCTCACACCTCTATGTATATGGGCATAAGAATGGCCAGAAGATGATCTGCAGTTAGAGATAGAATCTGAACCCAGTTTCCAAGAGGGAAAACTCAGACTGGTACAGATAACCTGGGGCATTGAGGGTGTGTGGCAAGGGATGTGGGGCTATGTGACACCAATGAACTATTCATGTTTAACACATTTTAGCACATTTGTAGCATGGGACATGTAGGTATAGTAACAAGAGCATCTAGAATCTTTCTGTTCTACCTAAAGGCACTTGTTACATTGACCAACTACATTATCTGGTCAAGAGTCACTTGACATATGCCATAAATAGACCCTGAGTTATTTCCCTTCTACGCAGAAGAGTCATTTGTTAATTTTCATACTTCAATCATCTTTTTATAACCTTCTCCTCCAGCCAAAATAAACCCCCAGCAAATTGAGGCTTTTGCTCATGACTTTTTGGTACTTCCAAGCTCCCATTGGAAGTACCAAAAAGTCATGGGTCTCCTGGATGACAGCGTTTTCCTCATAGGTGGTGCATGACAGCTGCCTAATCCGCTCAGGAAGCTCAGCACCCACAGGTAAGGTTTATATGACTGTGCCAACTGCCTGGATTATAGTGTTCAACATAAGTTCACTCTTTGGAAATTCTTTGTGAATCTGGACAAGTCTGGAGCTACAGAAACAGCGTAATCTTGCTTGCCAGGCTGAGGCTCCCTGGCTTCCTCCTCCAGGCCTCAGACATCCCACACTGTGCTGCTGTAGTCCTGTCCTGAGGACATTGTAGCTCTTTGCCTTTTGATAAGCAAGTCCAAGTGTATGAAGCTCTGTGTTAGGGCATGCTGGGGGCTACCAGCTGCTGTTCTGTGTATTTACCTTCACTGTGGGGAGGGCTGCAGTTCCCCTCAGGTGATCTGTCAGGCAATCTGGAATCCTAGTTGCTTAGAGAACTGAGTTGTGCACCAGATCAGTAGCTTCCTAACAGATCTCTAAGAACAGGACCTTAACCTGTTCCCACTGCCACTTTCGTAGCCTAAAACATGCATAGCTGAAGCCTTTTAAAATAAAAGCTCTTTGCACGTAGGATTAAATGTTTAATGACCATTAAGCAGATTATGTCCATTGTTTCTACGTTATGGAAGGAGAAGCAGAAAGAACTAGTTTAGAAAGGGGAGAGGGAGGAAAAAAGAGAGAGGTATAGACAGAGAGAGAGAGAGAGGAGGGGAGGAGAGAGAGAGAAATGGAAAGAATTTCAGGGGAATGAGACATGCAGAGGAAAACAGCAGATGGAGAGAGAGAGTCCTTCTGGTTTCTCTGGTTTGGGTTTCAATTCTTTGTGAAACTATTTCATCTCTGCCTTTGTATTCTAAGATATTCCTTTATATTCTCATTTTAAAAGTCCCCCTTTTCTGTTTCAGCTAACTCAGTTTCCGTTGTTTACAGTTTAAGGGTCTTAACAATTGTGTTTCTTATAATGAACCAGGCTAATTTCCTTTAAAATACAATAATAGTAGTCTTTTTCCAACTCTCAGAAAAATGTTAAATTAATGAATAATCTCTTTGATTTTATGATTTTTCTCCCATAAATTATTCTCAAACCATTGGAAATTGTAACCACTTGCCTGGTTGTGAATGCTAGCAGATGACAAAATGAACAAGCCAAGAAATGTTAATAGAAAAACCGAGAAGCAGCCCCTTGTATTGAGCTCACAACGAATTTTGCTAGACATGTGGCAATAATTTTGTATTGTGTATACGTATTTTTACATATGTATGTTTACATGTACACATAGACATGCAGCTCTATGTGATAGCTGTGTTTTCTGCTAATCAAACTGTTTCTCACTTATCTTAGATAAACAGACTAATGGGAACCTGAAAAAGCTTGGGAACCAGTATTTTAGACTTAAATCTGTTCTGTTTTCTTCATTCTCACCTTTCCCAGGCACTGAAGAGCCACATGGGTTCCATCTATCTCTCCCACCACTATTTTTGTCTCCTGCCAGCCCAATTTCTAGCCTTTCACCATGGGAGAGTCCTCATAACCCACACTGGTACTGTGGGGATGAAGGGTACCTGCTGTGTGCAGAGCAGAGGGCCCCAATGGGGAGAGCAGCCATCCTCACAAGAACCCTGGGGCTTGAGAGTCTGTGGGGATTTCTGAGAAGTTTGCTCAGCTCTGGGTCTGTCCCCAGGAAGAACACTCACTCATTAGATTGTTTCTTTGGCTTAGATATTCCAGTATTTTAACAGTTGGGTCCGTGGATAGGATTGGGATGTTTTATTAAGTATAAAATCTGCATTACTTACACCTTGAGCTCACTTGTTACATGCTTTTCATAAATTGTTCATTGAACTTCCCATGAATGGTGTTCTGTTAACTAAAGGTAATTTTTATGTTTGTAGAACTCAAGGCTGAGTTGATGGTTTTCTTGCTATTGGTATGTTTTAATGAAGAGGTAAGCACTAATTATTGACTCTCCCCTTTCATAAAAATCTCTGTTCTTTGTGTAGATAACTGGCAAGTTAATTATTAATAAAGCATAGTTTTCCATAAATATGGGAAAACAGCAATTTATAAATCAATTTGCTGAAGTTTCAAGAGAGCCAGTTTTCCCTTGGGAAGGTCATTTATTTATTTATTCATTCTAATTTGGCATTTAAAAAGCTGTTGTTTATTGGATCTTCCTCATAGTTCTTGTGGTTTAGAAAAATCACACAGCTCCAAATGGAGTTCCTCTCTTTTATTTGGTATTTTCAGACAGAAAAGTCTTTGTACTTAAAGCTGTCTTTGCCCAAGTTCTCTCTACATTGAAGTGTTTGAGAAGCATGCTTTTCTAGAGCTAATATATAAGACGAACAGGAAACATTTTCATAAAGTCTTGTTTTTAAATGTTATTTTCTAGACATAAATGTACAGTAGATGTTATTTTGCTTTGTAGGACTTTTTCCTCCTCTGACTCCTCATCCTTTTAATTCTGTTCTTCTGAGACCCCCTCATGTCTACTACAGCTTCTCAGTGGTGATGGGATGATGAGAGGTAAGGATGGAGTTTATGAAACCACTCATGAAGTCATTTCCAAATAGCGATTAAGTTGGTCTGGGGTGTGATCCAACATGTATATTTTTAGATTTATTTATTTATTGGTAAAATGATCCCTTTTTTTGTAAGACATGTGCCATCCTGGCCTGAATTTGCACTGTAAGCTCTTGGTTGAGATAAGGTCAATAAGTACAGCTGCAGGCCCTCTGCATAATCCACAATTCAAACACAAATGCAGAGCTGGGTAGGCAGAGAGCAACCAAGGCAGACACCAAACATGCATTTTTGAAAAGCTTCTCAGGTGATTCCAAAATGCTTCCCTGGTATGGAATCACTGCTATAGTGGCTGCCTTTGTCCTTAACATGTCCACCCTATATATTTTTTTATTACTCCAATTTCATTTAGAACTCATAGAACTATGCAAACACAAACCTTATGTCATTTGCAGGCAATATCTCCTAGTTCCAATCCACATTATACACTGCTTTCATGCCAATATTCATTTTTAAAAAACTTGATTTTATTATAATTGCTAGAAGTATTATCTGTCATAAAATTTTCAATACTTAGAAATATAAATATGATACATTAAAGTGGTTATGACCATATCCCAGATATAACCAGATCCCATCAGGAAAATGGAAACCACTGTGACTATTTGAAACTTAAGAAGCTTAATAGAGGTGCTTCATTGTAGAAACAATGCAAGAGGATGAGGAGTTTATCAGGGTTTGGCAAGATTGCTGCAGTCTCTGGCTGGGCACAAATCACGAGCCACTCACAACTTGTAGATTCAAACAGCAATTCTTTATTCCCGAACACATACCGTCCTTCTACAAACACGTTCTGGGGAAATCCACATTCTCTGCCCAAATCCACACCTCCACTGGGCTTCTGTCTCCCAAATATACTGTCTGACCCTAAGAACTCAAGAGGAACTCAGGCAGCAGGATACGCCCTATTCTAAAGGGGGAACACCCTAATCTCCTATTATGCTAAACTGCCCTATTCTAAAGGGGGAACACCCTAATCTCCTATTATGCTAAACTGGGGACACCCTAAACACGGATCTGCCCTGGTCCTTGAGCAAGGTCACCTTTCAGGAGTCCTTCCACTAGACAGCATGGGAGTAGCTGGCAAGGAAATTGTCATACCTACTTGGCTGATGGTTCCCAGCATCTCCCCCCTTCTGATTAATTAAACAATAAGTAATGAGGCTTAAGGACCGTGCCTGGTAGGTTGTCCAGTTCAATATATGGTTCTTACCCGTCATTGGAAAATTGATCTTTAGGCGTCAGCCTCCTGTCTTAGGTTGATACCACTGCAACTGGATCATACCGGTCACTGACTACCGGTCCAGCATACAGCCATACTTGTGGATAGGTCTATGCACCAGTGGGGGGGGGGGTGAGGTTCTTTGCCTCACCTCTGTTGGCCCCCAAATCTTGGTGCCAGTGGGGGAGTGAGGTTCCTTAACAGCTGTTTACCTGATTTAAATTAGTAAACAAACAGATCTGTTAACCACCTTTAAAAACAATCCTTAACAGCTGTTTACCTAATTTAAATTAAGCCATTTAAATCACGTGAATAAAAAAAAAAAATTCGGATCCATTTTCTCATGAGCGCTCCTCATATATGAAATATGGACATATGTACACACAGACATACAACACAAAACACAAAAGTACAACACATAAGACAATAATAAAGGCCTTGTAGCTTTACCTAGGTGAAATCTCCATTGCAATGTTTAAAAACTCCACAGTCAAAAAATAAAACTGATCAGAAAAACATTAACCTAGGTGTGTATGAGCTCAAAAAATAAAATAGAACCTTATGATGTGGAAAAATGCAATAATAAAATAGATATTGAAAAAAGCACCCTGGTTATTCACTGTCGCAGATGTAAGAATGGCCAAGCTGGAGTTCTGGATATCAGCTGTTATGGATTTGAGTCAAATCATCTTCTTTTCGATCTGTAGAAATCATTTTAGTTAGTCTTTCTGGAATCCAAATCGGTTGCTGTTCTCCCTGTGGAAACACACAAACAGAGCCCCGACTCCAGACAATCACTGGGTCAGGACCTTTCCAATGTCCTGTTAGAATATCTTTCCAAAGTACTTTAGGCTTATGTACATTTTTTGGATACATATGCCTTTCTGCAGCACTAAGTCCTGATGAATCCAAATTTAAAAAGTTTAGAGTAAAAAGCGTTATTTTAAGTTTATCTTTGGGGGACATATACCTCTTTCCAATTCCCTCTTTTTGCTTTAATAAGTACATTTTAATAGTTTGATGAGCTCTTTCAACTATGCCTTGTCCCTGTGGATTGTATGGGATTCCTGTTATATGAGTAATATTTTAAAACGCTTTTGTAAAGTATTAGCATTAACATGGAATTTTTTATGAAAACTCGTAGCTTCTCCTAGTGTAGAGAAAATATGTATGTCATGTGTAGTTTTATCTGCTAAATCATTGCCCAAACTAAGGGCTCCAGGCAATCCTGTATGTGCCCTAATATGTCCTATAAAGAATGGATCTTTTCTGTCCCAGATCAGACTTTGTATAGTGGAAAACAAAGAGAAAACAGTAGAGGAAGGGGAAATCCTACCAGCATCTTCAAGAGATACTATAGAATTAACTACATACTGACTATCAGAAAATAAATTAAATAAAGAATCTTTAAATATCAAAAAGGCTTGTAAAACTGCATTAAGCTCTACCTTTTGAGCTGATTGTTTGGGTACTAAAAATGTAAAAGTTTGATCAGGGGTAACTACTGCTGCTGTACCATTATTTGACCCATCAGTGAATATATTTGGAGCATTCATGATGGGGGTTTTTCTTATCATTTTTGGAAAAACTACAGGATGCTTAGACCAAAAAGACAACAAAGGATTAGATGGTAAGTGATTATCAAATGAAACATTAGATTTACACATGATTATTGCCCAAGTATTTAATTCATTAGCTAACTCATCAATTTGATCCATAGTATATGGAGTAATAATTTTATTGGGAGAAATTCCAAACACTCCCTTCGCTGCTTTTATTCCTTTGAGTATTAATTGTCCTACAGCTTCAGGATACCTAGTAAGAATAGTGTTAGGAGAAAAAGATAAATGTATCCACAATAATGGACCCTCTTGCCAAAATACTCCTGTAGGAATATTTTTTGTTGGTATTACAATAAATAATAAAGGCAAACTTATATCAATTCTATCCAAATGTATATTTTCCATATATGTTTCAATAATTTTTAATGCCTTTCTTGCTTTAGGAGTTAACATGCGAGGTGAGTTTGGATCTGATGGACCTTTTAGAATATCAAATAAAGGTCCCAACTCTCCTGTTGGTATGCCTAGATAAGGCCTTATCCAATTTATGTCTCCCAATAACTTTTGAAAGTCGTTAAGTGACTTGAGTTGATCTACTCGTATTTGAATTTTTGGTGGACGGACCATGGTTGAGGATAATAGAACTCCTAAATAATTAATTGGAAAATTTAATTGTACCTTATCTATTGCTATCTCTAGATTATAATTTTTAATAAGTTTGTAAGTGTGGCATAACATTCCAGCAATATGTTTTTATCTTTATGTGCCAATAATACATCATCCATATAGTGAAATATTTGTTGTTCAGGAATTTGATTTCTAAGTGGCTGGGTTGCTTTGTTAACATATATTTGACACATAGTTGGACTGTTAGCCATCCCTTGAGGGAGTACTTTCCATTCATATCTCTGATCAGGACCTTCATGATTTAATGCAGGGATAGTAAATGCAAAACGTGGACTATCCTCAGGATGAATTGGAATTGAAAAAAAAACAATCTTTAATATCTATTGCTAAAACATGCAAGGTTTTTGGCAAAGCATACAATTGAGGAATCCCTGATTGAGCAGGTCCCATAATAACCATCTCATTATTAATGGCTCTTAAATCTTGCAATAATCTCCATTTACCAGATTTCTTTTTAATGACAAAAATGGGAGTATTATGGGGAGATATGGAAGGTTGTATATGTCCTTCCACTAATTGTTGTTTGACCAGATCATGGGCTACTTGTATCTTTTCTTTAGTCAGGGGCCACTGAGGAACCCACACTGGTCTTTCTGATTTCCAAGTAATTTTTATTGTCTCAGTGGCCCTTTCTGAAAATCCAACCCATGTCTGCTTGTTCCTTGATCTATTTGAATTGGTGCTGCTATACCTTGTCCTTGTTTTCCTAATCTTTTTTCTTTCCTAAAACCTTGTCTAGCCCTAGTAGTGGGCGCATTAGGATTGATGTTGTTTGTTAACGTCAAACCTAATAGATCTAGGACATCTCATCCCCATAAATTTATAGGAAGATGATCCAATACATATGGCTGTATAGTTCCCTCACATCCTTCAGGATCCTTCCAATCTAATACCATTGCACTTCTATGGGGATTAGTAGCCACTCCTAGGCCTCGAAGCATTTGAGTGGTTGTTGTAATGGCCAATGTTTTGGCCATTCCTGACTAGATATGATGCTAAGGTCAGCACCTGTGTCCAGTAGCCCATTAAAGTCGTGTCCTTGAATATTTAGTTTTAACATTGGGCGAGAATCTAAATTTAAAGACAGCATAGCCCAATCTACACCTGTGGAGCCTAATCCCCTGGAAGCTCTTTCTACACTATGACTATGAAATTTATTATGTAGGCTGGGGATTATTAACATCTGTGCTATTCTATCTCCAGGTGAAATTACTGATATACCCCTTGGAGAACTAGCTATAATTTTTATTTCACCTACATAATCGGGATCAATTACCCCAGGACTTATCATAAGTCCTTTTAATGTAGATGAACTACATCCCAATAATAAGCCTACTGTCCCTTGGGGAAGAGGTCCTTTTATTCCTGTGGGAATGATTTGAACTCCCATCTCTGGAGTTAGTACTGCTCTGGCAGAGGCGCAGATGTCCAACCCTGTGCTCCCTCGGGTTTGTCTTATAAGGGATTTAATGGACAATGTGTCCTGGGCACTACCTTGATGGTGTTGCTGGGTTCCTCCACTGCCCCGTATATTTGTGGTTGTGGGTCCCGGAGCATTGGGCCCCCTTGTCCGTTTTTTGGCAATGGAGCCTGATACCTTTCTCCACGATATCGTGGGTAAATACCTGGTCCTTGTCCGTTTTTTGATAAGGGAGTACCCTCTATGGTAGTTTGAGAACGGCATTCATTAGCCCAATGTCTCCCTCTACGGCATCGTGGGCAAATACCCAGTATTCTATTTCTTTGATACCTAGTTTTGTTAAACCCTCCTCCTATGGGGCAACTCCTTTTAAAATGTCCTGTTTGTTCACAATCATAGCATGTTTTTGGCCTGGCATCTAAAGCCTGTTGTACTGCAGCTGCCAAGACTTGCCCTTGTTCATTAATATCTCTAAATAATTTAATATATGTGTTTAAGTCTTCATGTCTCCATGGTCTAATAACCTCTCTGCAGCAACGATTTGATTGGTCATAAGCCAGTTGTTTTATTAATGGTATTGCTTGTTCCGTATCCCCCAAAATTTTGGCAGCCATTTGAATTAGCCTATCTACAAAGTCAGCGTAAGGTTCATTAGCTCTCTGTATTACCTTAGATAGCTGACCTTGTAAATCTCCATGTCCTTGTAAAGTCTTCCATGCCCTAACTGCGTCTGCAGCAATTTGTGCATATATAGCAGGATCATATTCAATTTGTTGCCGCTGACCCTCATAAGGTCCTTTCCTTAACAACATTTCTAGATTTCTTTGAGGGTAACCGGCTGCTGCATTTTGCCTAGCTGTCTCTGCGCAAAATTCCTCATTGGCAACCTTCCATAACAAATATTGTCCTCCATTTAGCACAGATTTACACATGCTAGCCCAATCTGCTGGCGTCATGTCCATTTTAGTAATGGACTCGACCATGCTTACTGTGAAGGGAGCTTGGGGACCATAGGTTGTTACAGCCTCCTTTAACTGCTTCACTGTTTTAAAATCTAAAGCACGGTGAATTCACTGCCCTCCTACCTGTTCAAGTACAGGGCATGCTAATCTTTGAGGTCCTGTCTCAGGATCCCAATTATCAACTACGGGGTTTGAGGGCCACTCAGCTGTCTCTATCAGTGGGGCTGTTGGTTGAATTAAACCCTCTTGTGATAAAACGGAGTTAGTAACAGCCTCCTGTTGTGGCCTTTTTCCTAACAACCCCTTTTCCTTTAAATTTTCTTCCTCAGTCTGACTAGCTCGAGAGACCTTCTCTTTTGCTTGATCTAAAATGTCTTTCTCCATGTTCTGAACCTCTAACAATTTACTTAATATCTCTTCAGTTTGTTTTAATCTACTATAAAGATAACGCAACCCAATAAGATAACACAAAACAAAACCAAAACTGAATGAAACAAAAACGGAGTAAAAAAATTGTTGTATCAATTTTTTCTTCCTCAGGGCCGACAAACTTCAAACCTTTAGTCAACCATTTTTTCCAGTTTGACTGAGAAATTTCTAGGGATAGGCATCTTGAAAGAAAAACAAAATAAATCAAAAGAAGAACACATTGTTTTTTGCAATGGTCACCCATTCTCTCGCCTTCCCTCAGGGTCGAGCAATTTCACTTACCCCCAAGCTTCAGACGTTCCGCGTACGAGACACCAGATGCCGCAGTCTCTGGCTGGGCACAAATCACGAGCCACTCACTACTTGTAGATTCAAACAGCAATGTTTTATTCCCGATCACACACCGGCCTTCTACAAACACGTTCTGGGGAAATCCACATTCTCTGCCCAAATCCACACCTCCACTGGGCTTCTGTCTCCCAAATATACTGTCTGACCCTAAGAACTCAAGAGGAACTCAGGCAGCAGGATACGCCCTATTCTAAAGGGGGAACACCCTAATCTCCTATTATGCTAAACCGGGGACACCCTAAACACGGATCCACCCTGGTCCTTGAGCAAGGTCACCTTTCAGGAGACAACATGGGAGTAGCTGGCAAGGAAATTGTCATACCTACTTGGCTGATTGCTCCCAGCACAAGATAACCCAATGATTAGTGATACCAGGAAGCTGCTAAACTGGGGAGAGGAAGGGAAAGTCAGTGTTACCAGAACTCAGGGACAGGTCATTTCGGGGGAGCTAGGAAGGATGCCAAAGGAGTGACATAGCGAATGCTGGAGAAAGTCGAAGCAAGCAAGGATCAGGAGAATACTGTGGGTTTTCCTTTCATTCTCTCTTCAACCTTACTGGTCAGATAGGCTAACTACAGCAGGGTTAGCCTTACTATGATACAGAACAGGGGAAGGGGCAGGGAAAGAGTCTGAGAGTAAATAGGCATTTTCACTCTCCACAGATTGCTGAAGATTGATGTTTTCACAGTATGACTCTGATTACTTGGCTACCATGTTAATTATTTACTTGTTTTTGACTCTATTAATTAATGGTCATGCAAAGTCAAATTCCTAGACCCTCCAAAATATGACATCTCCCAATCTACTCCTCTTCTCAAATACATAACATGTTTTGTTCATGGCATCTCCTCTTTTAAAAAGGCTCCTCTGACCCTGCCTCATTTAACTTAGGTTTTCTTATAAAGTCACTTTAAGTCTCATCCCCAACATGATCTTCTCTAAACACCAGTGCTTTTCTGTGGCTAGTTTTTTCACAGAGATACACTTATTGCTGACCTCATTTATTTGTCATATTTTAAAAACTACCTGACTACATTAATTAAATTTCTACATGTCTGTCCTTTATCCCCAGATAGATTTTAAGACCCAGAAGGGCAGAAAATGTCCATGTCCCAAGCATATAGTGTAGTACCTGTAACATAGTGGGTAGTCAATATTTTCTTATTGGGGTGATAGTTATATGGATGTCTATGTTTGTTAGAACTCATTGACTGTATGCTTAAGACCTATGCATTTTATTGTATGTAAGTTATATCTTAGCAAAGAAAAATAATTAAGAAAAACTCTTCCCTGGAGGTTTTGATATACTCTCAGGTTACAATAATTCTACGGAGATTTCCATTTTAATTACAAATGATGAAACAGTGGATTTCAATTTAATACATATTTATTATGTGCCTTCATATACTAGACTCTACAGTTCACAGGTGCAAAGCAGAGGAAGGGACTTGTTCAAAGTCACATTACTAACCAAATAATTACTAGATGGGAAGCATATTTCTAGCTTCCCAGTTTAGATTATTCAATATTAAAGGAAAAGACAGTTTGGGACACCAAGGCCCGTAGAAAGGGGCTGAGAATGTGGAGCTTGCTGTCTCCCAGGACATAATTCTAAACCTTCATTTGGGTTGTGAGGAGCAATTTAGGAGCAGGAGGATTTTCTGTGGTGCTGGAAAGGGCCTGTGCTGACCGTGCAGAGGCAGGGAATGTGAACTCAGCAGGAAGTGTCTCCAGTCCCCAGCTCTCCTGGCAGTCCTGTAACTTTACCCAAGTATTTCCCCCTGACATTCAAGTCTCCCTTCCAGGGCTGGACTTTTTAAGTTTAACCTCTGAGGCACCACATCTGCCACGAGCATTTTCCTTTCTAAGGCATTTCCAGGGGGCTGTTTCACCATACTTTGAATTCTCTGGGGGCCAGAGTCCAGACTCAGACATCTAACATACTAGCGGGGGCTGAATGTTTGTGGAGTAACTCTAGGTATTTAGCACCAAAGAAGAAACCATCCTCATTTCCATCTGAGACAGCTTGCAGTGTTATGCAAGCACTTTGACGCAGCCTCATGAATTGCAGAACTAAATCTGTAACCACAAAAGAAAGAAGCTGATTTCTCATGGCCCTTTTGCAATTTCAGAAAGGTTTTGGGAAGTCTCTAAATTGAATTTAACTGTTGAGCACAGGCTAAACTTAAAACTCTCATCTGTTTTAAGTAACCCCCTTCCTCCCATAGACTGTATACTCATGTGGGGTCTGAATCCTAAGTGTTCTGGCTGTGGACAAATGCTCCCTGTGAAAGGCCAAGGAACCCGAGGGGCTGAGATTACTGCCTGCATCACCACATTGAATTCGCTCAGCTGAAAACCACTGAGTGGCTGCAGAGCCCTGAGTAGAGTCCCACCAGGCCACAAAGGTGGATGGAAAGAACACTGTCCCACAAGGAATGTCTGTGTCACTATTTGGTAAGGAAAAAAGACGATGGGGAGAAAAACTGATATTTTCAACCATAATACTCCTCAAATTTCCTACTTCAAAAGGTGCACTTTGCACCTACCAGATCCCATGGTAATTTATCTTTTTGTGTCCTGGTCCTCCTGTACCAGTTATCCATTGGATCCTCAGCAAACCTCCCTGAACACAAACCAAGCACATTTGTTAACCAGAATAGGTGTTTTAACAAGTCACTGATATTTGGGGAGATGTTTGAGACAAGAAAAATAAATTTCTGGCTGATGTCACAGCTGGTGAGGGTATGAAGGGAAGGGGTGAGGTGTGCATGTTCTTTTCTACACAGTCCTTTGGAGCTTCAGGACCCTTCCTCAGCCTGACTCTGCCATTTATACAGTATTTGTCTTTCATTGTATAAATTAGGCAGTAAATGGGGACAGAGAGCCTATGGAGGACCACACAGGGAGTTTAGGGGCTAGACTAGAAGTGCCTTAGCTTCACTTTTGCCCACATTCCACTGGCCAGAGCTCAGTTGTATGGCTTCAACCAACTTCAGGGGTGGCTGGAAAATGTGGTCCAGTTTTATGCCTAGAAGAAAATAGAAAAAAGGTTTTATAAGCACATAGCACTGTCTCTGGCACAGTATGTAACCGTAGATGGCAATAACATAAATCCTATATTTATTAAGATACTTAAATATCTACTGACAAGTGGGAAAGGGGTATGTTCCATGCTAATTTTCCAAAGTGGTGTGGGTATGGCTTCTGAGTCTGTGAACTGTAGACAGTAGCTCATTCATTCTTATGCCATCTTCATGATCAATGCTGATTCCTTAACCTGCAATTTGACAACTGGCACTCCTTATATAAATATTTCCCCAGACTTTCTCTGTGGTACTAAAATCAGACATATTTTGAGGGCTGTCCCAAGTCTTCAACTGATCAAGAGGGAGGACTCAGAATGCCACAGTAGGACTTCTAAATTGTTTTCTTCTTCACTCTCTTATAACACCAAGCATATTGTTTAGTCAGTACATTCCATTGTCAATGAACTTGGAGATAGCAAAGATCAGTCATAAAATAATGCCCCCAAATTTCTGTCTCCTTAGGCAGATAGTCACAGTTCCAAAACTAAGTCAGAAGCACCTGTCAAAACAAGGTCCTCGACAAGTAGATGTGATGGGAGCAGAGAGAAGTAGGTCAGGATCTGGAATTCTGGGGAGGGAGCCTTGAGCAGTAGGGAGGAGCTTCAGAGTGCTGGGGGCCTTGGAAAAGTTGAAAATAGAAGAGTTTCAGAAGCAGATTCTTAGGAGCTAGTGTGGATGTCTTGGTTCAGGCAGCCCAGGCATTTCCAGTTGGATTTATTTCCATTGGTTCCAGTGCAAATGTCCAGGTTAAGGACTAGTAGATTCTCCTACCCAGGCTCCAACTGGCTTCTTCTGGCCCATCAGGCATCTAGAATCTATAGGCACTGAGGCTGTGCCTTAATCAAACTATCTAGAAATTTACTTGGAGTTTCTTTATCAAAAACCTGACACAAAACTGGAGAATTAAAGAGTAGTTCACCCTGGTGATAACTAGAAATCCAGGCTGCCATCTCTCCCTGACACAGCTGTCATTCCCTAGAAAGCCACGATTTCATTTCCTAATGAGATATAGCTCTGTTCCAAGGGCATTTTCGCTTCTCGGTGCTTTGTATATTGTACTATGTCTCTGACTGAATAACACTGAGGAGTCCTGGCCTGCACATTCCCATGTGGTTAATTGCAACAGCATGTGGCCGAAGTCCTTACTGAATATGTAATCTGATGCCACTACTGTGATGGTGTTCAAGTGCATAAAATGTTTGAATTAGTTGTTGTTTTTCATATGGAATAAATTACTTCATTGAGAGTTTGGAAACTTGCCAAATATTGAGAGCAGGGAAAAGTTCTCTTTTTTCCATAAAAGTCCTTAGGACTTCTTGCAAATATACGCCCTTTTACTACAGGCCTGTATGAGAAAGTGCTTCTCTGCACCTGTGTTTTATGCTTTGGCTTTGTGTAGGTAGGAGAGAAGGATGGAAGGAGAGGTCCCTAGAAATCTCAGACATGGGGGTGGGGGTGATGATAGATTGGGAGAAGAGACCAAGGGGCAGATAATAGATTCCAAGGGAGGAGAGAGTAGCATAGGAAGAGTCTTTGAGAATAAAGGACTCAGTATGTTTCAGTATCTTGAAATTAATTCAAGAAATGCAGAATAGCTGGGCATGCATCTGTAGTCTTAACTCCTTGGGAGGCTAAGGCAGGAAGATAGCTTGAACTCAAAACTTTGGGGGCAGTTTCAGCATTTAGTGAGACCAGCCTCAAAAAAAATGCAGCAATCACCCCACAAATATTAGTGCCTCAAATCAGAAGAATCATTTCTTATCAGATGCCCTAGGGTAGCCCCCTAAATAAATATCATAACCAGTGGACAAGTCACATAATCTCTTTCAGATTTTTTCCTCACATGCAAAATGGTGACACTAATAGTAGGTACTTCATAGAATTATTGTGAGGTTTACAAGAGATGGTACCTAGACAGCAGTTAGCACAACACCTATCAGAGTGAGAAATCAATATAGTTTAGGGATGATAATGAGGATGCTGGTGAAGATGATGAAAGACACCAAAGAGGATGCCACAAGAATCAAGAAAATAAATGCATTTAAATGGAGCAATAATTATTCAGATTTAAAAATTATCAGGACATTTTCAGACTCATGGAAGAACCAGAACATGGGTGCAGTTTATTTTCATATTTACCACTTCCCTTTGGTTCCTACAATCTTCAGACATAGGAACAACAACAACAACAACAACAAAGGAGGTAAAAACTAGGGGACATGCCAGCACCTGAATTTTTGGGATATATTGGTACAGCGTTAGAGGGGATATTAAGAAACCATCTTTTATGGAGAATTGTATTAAAACCTATGAAACAGCTGAGTGTTTATTCTGTTCTTAAGGGTTCAGAGAGTGTAATTATCTGGATGTTTAACTTAAACACCATTTCAATCTGGTTCTGATCTCCCTGTCAATGCACAACAGCTGTAGTTGTAGAAAATAACCCATGACCCATAGAGTTGGAAGATAGGAATAACATCCATGCTACAACCTAGCAGTGCTAAACCAGGCTTAGCACCATTTCCTAAAGGTGAGCTTAAGGTCGTGTGTCATTTGCCTTCAATCATGAATGTTTGTGGGGAAAATGAGAAGCATGTCATGCCACAATGTGGTCCAGCTGTCTGAAGAACCTCCAGGGAAGAGAATCAAGAGGCAATAATGCAAAGCAAGGGGAGTTCAAGGTGACTCCTGTGGCTTCTCTGCAATTGACCTATTCTGACATCAAAATAGCCATAAAAGAGTGGACCTTTCCACAGTGGACATTCAGTCTGGAAAGTCTCTTTTGGACTCATTGGGGTTAGATCCATGGTAAAGTCAAATGCAAATCCATATATAATGGGGCTGGTGAGGCTACTGCTGCTTCTGTCCACTCCTTCCAAGCCCTCTTTCCCTAATCTTCACCACCTCTGTGACTCTCCACTGGACTGTCCCTGCATCCACACCTCTGAAGTCAAGGAGAACTAATCTATGCCCCAGGCTATAATTACAGTCTGACTCAAGATGCAGTCAGCCCAGGGATCTCTCTCCAGGTGTTATGTGCCAGTGTTTTTCTGATAATCCATTCTCCACCTCCCATAAATAAATAAACAAATAAAACAAAAGTACATCTTTTCTGACTTGTGCATCATGTGTCGCAACATGTGCATGTTTTCCATTTAATTGGTCCTGAATCCCTTATTCTTCACCTTTTAGTTGTACAGTTTGTTTTGGGTCCTTAAGTATGTAACTTGCACCTGGGAAACGGAGATCACAACTGTTATTTCTCTACTTCCTTAAATACTGCTAATATCATAGGCAAATGACAAATGCTTTGTGAGCAAATGAATAAATAAAGCACAAAAAAAGTAGAGAAAGAAAAGCAACCATCTTTTTGCTTACACTGATTTTTATTTCAGATCCTAAATCAGGGGCTTTAATGCACCAATCTGCTTATACACAGCTGGATGCAATACTCTTGGTTTACCTGGTACCATCTGCAGGCTAAAACATCCCCTGAAGGCCAAAACAGAACAAAAGAAGCATTGGGGAGAGAGGGAAGGAGGTGTAGAAAGTGGACAGGAAGAGGTGTTTAAGGGAAATGGTGTACATTAGCAGATGTCACAGAGATTTATTTCTTTTTCTATGGGGATTTACTCTAGTGAACGAACTCTGCTTTCAGGATTTTTCCAAAAAGCACTTTGAGCATTCATCATTTGTTATGGGGGCTGCTTTGTGGGCAAAACTTTCCTTCTTTTCAGATTTTGGATTTAGGCTTTAGACTTGAGATATTAAAAGGAGTAATACTTTGAAGCTTTGGGAGGGGGTGGAGAGAGAGAGAGAGAGAGAGAGAGAGAGAGAGAGAGAGAGAAAGAGAGAGAGATAGATCAGGAGTGAGCAAAGCCTAGGGTGGAGGAGGGATTTGTCAAAATTAATTATCTAGGTACCTTTCTCAAAAGCATTCTTTCCCCCTTCCCCTTACTCCTGAGTAACCATATCAAAGAAATGTACAGAGCAGAGACCTCAGACCCTCAATGTGGTGGGGAAATGCAAGAGATCTGAGCTCTTAGCCTTGTGTTTTAGACTACATTTTGGAACTAGTGGCCAGACAACAGGTCCTGTGTGTTCCTGAGGGAGCGTTCTCAGGGTTAAGGCTTTGAGGGTTGCCAACTAGCAGGGAAAACCACGTATAAGCCATATACTTAGGAAACTCAATAAATCCTCACTGATTAATTCCAGACCACCACTCCCTTCCCAATCAGAGATGTAAAATTTCCTAAAAAATATTTTTTGAAGATGGGGAATGATGGGAAGGTTTAAATGACAGAAGTCTTTTTCATTTTAATTTTTGTTGTATCTTACAATGCCATCAAGAGGCTATTGTGATAGTTTTGAGTGTCACAAAAATAAATACAGGATAGAAATTGTCATTAATTTTAAACTGGTTGAAAAGTAAGGGACAGAAAGAGGTCATTGGGAAAGAATCATTTTTATTTAGCACGAATATAATCCATGAATTAGCAAACAAGTGTTATGAAGATTTGTTAGGAAATAATAGAATTCTCAACTCTGGTCTCCAAGAAAGAGTACGTGCAATTTTATTAGGGCATGCTGGTTGCTGTAACAGATGAACCCCACAATTTCAGTGGCTTTCATAAGAAACATGTTTTTGTTCGTGTGATTAAAAAATCCATGGTGGCTGTTTCTGGTTAACAGAGCAGGGGTAGAAGACATGATGGCTCCACTGATACTGAGGGACCAAGTCTCAGGGACTTGCTGTCTTTAACGTGTGTCTTCCAAGGATACCCGGGAAACCAGCATATGCCATCAGATGAGAAAAAAGAGCGGGTGGAGAAGGCATGTCTTCTGTGACATGACACTTCTGCTCATATCCTGCTGATGATCACTCACATGGGGCTTCACCCAGATGGGCATGGAGCTGTGAATGTTGTCACTGTCTGGGAAGCCACCTCCTGACTCTCCACCTGAAAGTAGGAGCTTGAGCACACTGAGATAGTTAGGCAACTGCACCATGAAAAGAATCAGGAGATGTATTGAAATAGAGGAAGTAGTGAAGTCAAGTTTACAAAGTCATTTTTGAGTTCTGACTCTAAATCACCCACTCGCTGAATGATTTAGTCTCTGATCAACAGTTTCCTCATCTACAAAGTCATGTTCATAATAACTGCTTACAGGATTGCAGTGAGAGCTAAATATAACACTAAATATGAGCTTCTTTGTAAACAAGAAAAGAGTGACCCCATGTTCCTGCTTCTGTGGATGAGCACAGTGGATTTGCATAGTTTGGAAGGCTTACTCTTTAAATCATTAGCTAATTCATGACTGAAGAAAGAGGATATGTTTCCTAAGCTTATATTGTTAATTTTTAAATTATTACATGAGAAAAGGAGGCTGTATTTTTTAAATGTACAATTTGGAAATCTGGGGTTGGGGTAATGGAAAGAAAGTCTAATTGCAACCTTGACATTGGCCAGCTGACTGACCATAATCTGGTCACTTCATCCGTCTGGGCTCTAATTTCCTCAGCAGCAAAAAGAGAGTGGTTAGCTAAATGTCCTTTCCCGATCATGAATGAGATATTATGAGGAGGAACTCATCCAAATGACTCATCCACATTATCAGATTACAATCATGAGGAGATCAGTGGAGAAATAACACCCAACTGGGATAAATTTAAGGTAACATATTTTCAAAATTTAAGGGAAAAATGATGCATTTTTAACCTCTAAAGGGAATGACTTAATTACTATATAGGTCCAGTGTTTAAAAAAATTATGTTTTATCATTTGTCCCCCAATTCTCTTCCTCATCTTGTTTTATGTTTTTCTTTTTGAGCTAATATGGGATATATGGTATATAAATTATAGATAAGACCAGTAGACATTATTTCAGTGGCAAATAAGCATAAGATTTTGGCAAAAATAGCTCCTCTTCATCAGTTTGATATGAAGATTTGTAAAGAAAGATGTAGGCCAGACCAACATGTGATTGAACTGATTTCTTTGTTAAGAGACAAATATTCACATATGTTTAATTTCTTCTCTAGACACTGATGTGCAAGCAAAGCTTTGCTTCAAAGGTTAAGTAAGATTCAAGGCAGCTCCCTGATCCTAGGAGATACTGAATAATAGTTATATGGACAGTAAAGTACATCAGCAATTAACAATTACTTGTGATACTAAATTTTAGCTTCTGCTTTTCATGTTAATCATGAACATCTAATTATTTAAAGCATACATTATTCATTAGATGCATAATTATCCTTATTAGATCAGCAGTGTGGCCATGGTTTAGTCATCAAGCCTCTCTGAGCCTCAGTTTCTTGATCTGTAAGATGGAGATAATATTTCCTTTTGGAGTTACTGTACAATTGTACAGATTAGAGACAGTGTATATAAAATGCCTGGCATGGAGTCTGGAACATGGAACAGGATCAATTAATGGCAGCTATTAACTACTTACATAATTAATTGTGATTTAATTTGTGCTTTCTGTATTGTGCTGTAATAAAGATTAAGAGAGTTATGAAGTGGTCCTTATGTTGAGGAATATAAATATGACTTGGAGACACAGAGCAGGCTAATAATAATGATACAAGCTGGCATTTACCAGTGTAAGCCCCAGTTCAGCGACAGCCAGTGTGACTGGGAGGTGTTTCATAATGTACACATCAAATTTAGATAACAGACATCCAAATTTGCATTTATGAGTGACCCTTTTATTTGCAAAAATAGTTTTGTTGGTGTTTTTTAATAGGTACTATGGCAATAACTGGGCCAGTCAAATTCTCCCATTTTACAGAGTGAGCACTGAGGTAAGAAAGTCTGATGTTTCAGTAGGTTGTACATGAGGGGCTTTGCAGAGGGAAGATTAGAAATCAGTTGTTTTGGTACCTATGCTAGTGTTCAACTCTCTGTCTCATTAGAGTTCAGGAGAATATGATTCACTTGAGAACTAAACCTTGTTTCTTCTCTTAAAATTCAGCACATTTATTCTAAAAAGATTGAAGGCTCAAATGAACATTAGAAAGTGTTTCTACTTTTCATCTCCTTGAAATCATGCCAGAAAAGGCCTCTAGCATGCTCAACTCTAGCTTACCTTTTTGAAAGTTTCTCCCTCCCTGGATGATGGTAGTCATGGAATCATCACTTGTTAACACATAGATGACTCCAGAAATTTCTGTACTTCAAAGTGAATCTTTTATTCACCTGAGTGTTTAACTGTGTCAATGTGCTCTCATTATCAGATTAATTGAATAATTCAACGAGGAAATGTGCCCAGTGCACACATTATACAGATGTGTTTGCCAAAGTTATCTTGGCTTACAGGAGAAAGCAATCCTCTGATGCCCTGAGTTATTTAGAAAGGCCATCACGGATGTCAACAACACATGTATATCCTGAGAGATACTTGTGGTAATATGTAAATACCAAAAATTGTCTCTAGTTTATTCTTCTATTACATTGCTAGGATTCCACCCTTGTGCTGCAGTTGTATAAGTGAACAGTTTGTTACAGAAAGTGTACTTATTCTCCCAATGGATAGCTATTCTTGGTCACCATATAGCCTGTCAAGAGTGACTATACTCCAAGGCTTTGCAAACGTGAAGCCCTTAGTAGGTTCTTGATCTGCTAGTAGAAAACAATTTACATCTAACTTAATGGGGTGGGGGTTGTAGTTGCTATGGTTTGAATGTACATATCCCTCCAAAATTCACGTGTGGGAACTTAAAATACAAAATGATGATTTATTAAGAGGTGGGACCTTTTGAGAAGAGATAAAATCATGTAGTCTATGCCCCTGTGAGTGAGATCAAAGCCCTTATAAAGGAGGTTTCAGCCTGGTGTGGCCGTACATACCTATAATTCCAGCTACTTGGGAGGTTGAGATAGGAGGATTGTGAGTTTAAGGCCACCTAGCAACTTAGTGAGACCCTATCTCAAAATGAAAAAATGGAAAAGTCTGGTATGTAGTTTAGTGGTAGAGTGTCCCTGGGTTCCATCCCTAGTACAATAAATTTAAAAATAAATAAATAAATAAAATTTTAGAGAGCTTCCTAGCCCTTCCATCTCTTCTACCACTTGAGGACACAGTGTTCATGACCTTTATGCCTCTTCCATCATCTTGAAGCAGAGAATGAGTTCATCAGCTATTCAATCTGCTGTTCTCTTATTTTTTAACTCCTCAGCCTCCATAACTGTGAAAAGTAAATTTCTATTGTGTATAAAATACCCAGACTTTTGGATTTCATTATAGAAGTAGGAATGGACTAAGTCACAGATATATTTCTACTGCATTGCCTTAAATGTGGTTGCAAAAACTGTACAGTTCAAATTGTTTTTCAGTTATACAGAGAATTAATTAAGCTGGATAATTATATATATAATTTAAATTAAACTACTATAAGCCATGTAAATGATAAAACATGCAAGAGTAATTTACTATAAGACTGCTGTGCTAGTCAGCCTTTTGCTGTAATAATGCTGTGTAACAAACAACTCCCTCAAATCTCATTGGCTTATATAAATAAACATTTACTTGCTTAAAGAGCTAGGAATTGGGTGTGCCTTAGCTGAACTTGGCTGGGATTGGCACATATGTCTTCTTTCTCTGGGACTCAGATTGAAGAATCTGTGATTCTCTGTAATATTATCTCTTCCTTGTTATTTGCAAGAGGGCAAACAAAACTACACAAATACACTTAAAGCCTCTGGTTCAATGTAGTTTACATTATCTCCTTTAACATTCCTTTGATCAAGGTAAGTGACCTGGTCAAACCCTATGTCAGTGACTTGCAAAAGTGTCTCTACTAAAAATATGTCTCAATGAGAAGGGAAGAAATGTGACTATAATTTGCTGCATTATGTTCAGGCCAGTTGAGTCACAAGGACATTCAGTTAATTGGATGTAGATACTTAAAGCTATAACTCAAAATATTTTTAATTCTCTTTAAATAATTATGCCAGGTGATTTCTTTCCTAAAGAATCAATGAATTTTGGTGCTTCAGGACCTGAATGTATGTCTTCTCGAACAATAAATTAGCCACTCAGCCACAAATTTGCTTTTTGAATCTTTAGTAACAAAATACTAGAAGGCCAGTGTTGTGGTTTAAATATTAGATGTTCCACAAAGCTCATGTGTGAGACGATGCAAGAAAATTTACTTAAGGAATCTTTGGAATAAAAAATCCAAATTGGGGCCTTTCCTTGTTGATATATATAATTGATAATCATATGCGCTACAATATAGTGTTTTGTGTTTGGACTTTATAATTAATTAAATGCAATGTTTATGGCACTTTGTTTATAGATTTATTTGTTAGCACTAATGTCCATAGATGCTAACATTATATAACATTTGTTTCTGAAACATATTGAAGTAATTGCACCTTTTGATTATAGCATGAGATAATTCTGATTACACATTGTAATGTAATTTTGAAATAAATGAGGATTATGTCCAACAGTTCTCACTGATGAAATTATTATTAGTATGTAAAGAAAATAATGTAGAAATTTATGTGTGTATACAGAGAATCAAGTATAGTAGTATACAAAATTGATGAATAAATGCATTAAAATAATGAAAAGGGACATTTCAAGTTAATTAAAAACAATCTATGAATAAAACATAACAATCATAGATATTTTTGTACTTTATACAAATTGAAATATTAATCAAAATGTGTAGAACTAGGTAAAATTGGTCCTCATTAAAATTAAAGTTTTTGGAGTTTTAAAGGTACAATATTGTATGTCATGCACACTTTTCCCATAGTCATTTAATCTCTGAAATCTAGTATTAGAGTAACAGATTCAACATGAGGAAAAACATAAATACTCCACTCCATCCTAAATGTTCAACTATATGGAACAAAATATTTTTGTTCTCTAACTTTTTTACATTGCATTTTTTTTCTAGGTGTTTTTGTCACTTAAAAATCAAAACATAAAAAACAATATCAAGTATAATTTCTAAGAAAATTAACTAATTTCAAGAATTGACAAAAACCATTTGCAGTGGAAACAGATGAGTGAACACTACTAGGTGAAGTAATAAAGAGGTATCAGTCTGAGGTGGTGAAGTGCCAGTTGGGTCCCAGTTGCTCCCTGATTGTTCTGCAGGTCCTATCACCTGACACCACACCTGCATTGAGAGAAGGGCCTATACTTTAGCCTGAGGACTGGATTCTGCTCCTAGTGTCTATTTGGATTCCCAACTCTGCAGGGAATCATTAGAAAAACAAGTTCACAAAATTTGTTGAGTCTAATACATGTAAGGCACTGGGATATACTTGAGGAAATATTTCTGACTGTGACAAGATCCACAATCTAATGAAAAGGGACAAAGACAAGCAAAAACTTGTGGTTGAGTTGCTCTCTTCTAAGAGTGAAAGTCAGGAGTATCGACTAGAGGAAGCCAGCTCATTTTTGTCTGGATTTTCAGGGCTCCACCTGTGGGTTGAAGTCAGAAATTTCTCTTTAGGTATCTCTGGGACATTACAGATTGTAATTTTTTTTCTCCTTGAAATCAACTGCCAAAGTCATGCTACTGTTGAATATGAATAGATCTAAATTACAATAAACACAGGTCAGAGTTTCCTATCCATGGCCAAAGAGGAAGGCATAATCATATAAAATATGGGAAAGGTATTCCCTAGCTAAATGCTGAGAAAACCAGAAATGGCAACATAGTGGCTAAGAGTATTAGAAAGAGATGGAGTTCCGTTCTCTGAGGACAAAACTAGTGAGAAGCAGGGTGTAAAAATGTCAGGGGTCATGTAGATCAAATTTTTTCTGATAAATTTAAGATATTTTACAAACATAGATTTATTTTCACATTATTCTTGTGTGTGTGTTTTTAATTTGATGTTTTAAAACTTCCCCAATAAGTAACATCTTGGATTATAGAAAATAATGGAATGAGTGCTATCAGTGCTTTTGTTCTTCTCTCTATGTTGGGGCAGAACAGTTCTCAAGCTTAATTCTTTCATAAAGAAGATGTGTACTTGGCACTAAGTTCAGAAATTTTAAAAAGCCCTCTCCTTGCTTTGTCAATGCCCCCCTTTAATGGTTCTTCTTAGTTATATATAACATTAGGATTCATTTTGACATAATTATAAAAGCATGGAATATAATTTGCTCTAATTCAATCCCTAGTACTTTCCCTCTCTCTTCCCTCTTCCTCCTCCTACTTGTTCCTGTCACTATTGTTTAAGTCCACACTGTATGATTAGGTTTACCTTTTATGATTTAAGTATTTCCTTGCCGAATTTACAGACAAGTTTGAGGAGATAAAAGTTTTCTTATATTAGAACAAAGACAAGGCTCCAGAGAAAAAATAGATTTGGATGTTTCATTCCCATAACATTTGAATCCTTGCAGCTAATCTAATGCAACTGGATTTCCAATGATGTAAAAAACAAAGCAAGCAAGCACTGCTGAGAGCCATAAGGAGCCTCCTATTGTCAGAGGGGAAATTCCTCTCTCTTTTCCAGAGGATCAATCATCCTGAAAGGGCTTCTCCAAATACTGGTAGCAGTAAAATAATCACCCACCTGAAACAGTGCTTCTCAAGACTGGGGTGTGTTTACTTTCTTCTTGAAGCCTAAGTTATCCAACCATAAATCACATCAAAGAGAAATCTAGGCAGTAGCTAAATATTCTGATTGAAAAATTCTTCAAAAGCCTACATCATATAATAATTTTGTTGAAATTGGTTTGTTATGTGCATTCAATACTTTGCTGATTTAAAATAATCTCGATTTTTTATCTACTTGTTTCATTGACTTTATGTATTAAAATAACAGCAGAAGAAATAATCCAATTAAAAACTACATGTTCAATGATTTTCTCATAGTTACCCCTAATTATTTTTTATTAAAAATGTACTCAAGTAATACATACCCATTGGAGAAAACGGGAAAATGAAGATACATAGACAGAAAAAAAGTAGTAATCAACTAAAGATAACCATAATAGACTTTTGCTTTATATCTGTTCAGATGCTTTTTGGTTTCCATGAATCTAAGTATGTGAGACAATTTTAAGGGTTCCTCTCATACATACCTACATTTTTTCAGCAAGTGTTTTTCTTTTCAAACTTGATATAATATGAATATTTTTCTATGTTAATACATGTACATAAGTTTTAATGATTGCATTTGATCCTTCAGAATTATTGGATCATATTTTCAATTTAATTCATTAACTTTGGTTATTTATGTGTTGACTTCCACATATTTGTGAATTCCTATTTTCCATCTGCTATTGATTTCTAACTATATTCCACTGTGATCCGAGAAGATACTTTATATAATTTTAATCTATTCAAATTTTTTGGGACTCATTTTGTGGCCTAACATATGGCCTATCCTGTATGCAAATAATGTGTATGTTCTACTGTGTTCAGAGGGACTGTTCTGTATGTCCAGTAGATCTAGCTTGTTTTTACTATTGTTCCAGTCCTTGATTTCCTAACTAATCTTTTGACTAGTTCTTTTGTTCTATCTATTCATTTTTAAAAAAATATTTTTTTAGTTGTCAATGGACCTTTATTTTATTTATTTATATGAGGTGCTGAGAATCAAAGCCAGGGCCTCACACATGCTAGGCAAATGGTCTACCACTGAACCACAAACTCAGCCCTTGTTCTAACTATTCTTGATAGTGAAATGTTCAAGTCTGTAACTATCAGTATGGAACTGCATATTTCTCCATTTAATTCAGTCATGTTTTTCTTCAGATATCTTAAAGCTTTGTTATTTGGTGTTTATATGTTAATAATTATTGTATCTTCTTGCTGTATTGGCCCATTTGTATAATATCTTTCTTTGTCTCATAACAATTTTAGATATAAAGTCTGTTTTATCTGTTGTTAATCTGGCAACCCAAACTTTCCTTTTGTTTATTATTTGAATGGGATAAATATATATATATATATATATATATATATATATATATATATATATATATATATATATATCACATATTTGCATGGGATATATATGTTTTACACACACACATACACACACACACTAACTACACACACATTATTTACTATAGTCTTGTATTGGAAAAGAGTTTCTAGTAGACAGCATATAGTTGGATCATTGGTACAACCTCTCAAAAAAGAGCAATAACAAAAGAACTCTTTCTTTAACCTCTGTCTTTTAATTGGATAGTTTATTCTATTTACATTTAAAGTAACTGTGAAAAGGGAGGATTTATTTGAACAATTTTGCTATTTGTCTTCTATATGTTATATATCTTTTTTCATTGTTTTGTTCTTCAATTTCTCAATTACTTCTTACTTTTGTATTTAGTTGCTGTGTTTTTCTAGTGTACTGTTTTGGTTCCCTTTTTATTTCCTTTTCTTTATTTAAAAAATATTTTATTACTGGTTACCCTAGGGATTATAATTGCCTCTTATTTAAAACAATCTAGTTTAAATTAATATGAACTTAGCTTCAATGACATAAAAACTCTCTTCCTATGTATCTCCATCCTTTCCCCATGTCTTGCTATTTTTACAATTCTTTATACATTTTCTGTTCATGAACATAGGTTTATTATGATTGTTTTATATATTATTATTTTAAATAATGTAGGAAGAAGTAGTTATTAGCCAAAAATAGAATAATGCTGACATTTGCAATTTTATATTGTTATTTTTATTGTTCTTTATTTCTTTGTATAACTTCAAGTTACTACCTAGTGTCCTTTATTTTTAACTTGAAAGATAGCCCTCATTTTTAAAGAATTTTTGTAGAATAAATCTACTACATTTTTTCTACTATCCTTGAAAAAATGAAGGCCAAATCAAGATATTTACAAACAAAAACTGAAATAGTTAATCACTAGTAGATTTATTCTATCATTTTTTCAAGGATAGTTTTGACAGGTATAGGAATCTTGACTGATAAATGTGTTTTTTTTTCTTTTAGCACTTTAAATATGTCATATCATTGCCTTCTGGCCTCTATAGTTTCTGCTAAAATATCATCTGTTTATTTTATTTAGGATTTCTTTACACAACAAATTATCTCCAGCTGCTTTCAAGATATTATTTTTGTCATATAACAATTTGATTGTAATGTATCTCAACATGGAACTCTGAGTTTATTCTATTTGGAGTTTGTTTAATTATTTGGATGTGTAGATCTATGTATTTCATCAAATTTTAAACAGTTTTAGCCATTATTTTTTTCAAATATTTTTTGTGCCCATTTCCTCTTCTCTGAGACTACTAGTATATACATACATATATATATATATATATATATATATATATATATATATATATATATATATATATATGTGTGTGTGTGTGTGTGTGTGTGTGTGTATATACACACACACATATATTTACTTTATTTGTAAATATTACACCTTGCACAATTTGTGCTTGAATATATATATGTTTAATGAGGTCCATGGGACTCTGAGCTGTTGTTAAATTGTTTTATTTTTTGTTCTTTTCTTTCTGTTATTAAAATTGGATATTTTGAGTTGACCTATTTCCAAGTTTACTAATTCTTTCTTCTGCTTATGCAAATCTGATTACCATTGTACTAAAGGGCATGATGGGGCAAAGGTAGGTAAAAATGCCGCATTGCTGTCCTACTAGGTTTTAGTTACCCCGTTCTTGAGTAAGCATTCACTTTGACTGCAGTAAGTCTTTGTTAATCTTCCTGAGTTGTGACTTAGTTGATTCTGAACAGGTTTTGCCAGGCTTTTAAGGGGTTCTGTTGGAGGAGGGGGTCTTTGGAATTTTCTACTTGTCATTTTTTTTTTCTGGTACATTTTTCATTCTCTTAAAATATCATCACCCAAATAATCCAGACACAGAAAGACAATTACCGCATATTCTCAATTATATGTGGAATTTAATAACAACCAAACTCAAACAGAGTAGAATAGTGGTTACTAGAGGTGAGAAAGGAGGAATGGGATGGTCAAGGGTATAAAACCTCAATTAAACAGAAGGAATAAGTTTTTTTTTCCCTTTTGAGATATACTGCACTACATGGTGAATATGGTAAAAAAAAATTACACTTTTTAAAATTACTGACAGTAAATTCCAAATGCTTTTACCACACACATACACACAAAGATAAATATGTGTAGTGATGGATATGTTAATATGTTAATTAACTTGATTTAATTATTCTACATTAAAATGATAAATTTAAACATCATTTTGTACTCTAAAACTTTATACAACTATAATTTGTCAATTTAAGATTAAAACATAAAAATAAAATAAATTAAAATAAAATAAATTAAAATAAAATATTAACTCCCACTATATCTTGTTTTAACCTAAATTTATTTGATAATATCTCATTTGTAGATATTTGTGGTCTTTAAAATTTGGGAGTAATTATAAATAACACTACAGTGAGCATCATTTATAGCCAGAATTTACATAGGCTATTTCCTCAGGATAATTCCTAGATAGGAAATGCTGCATTTTATGAATAAAAAGGTATAATTTAAGAGTTTTATTAGGTAGGTGACACCTTTTTCAGAGAGAAAAAAGTCCCAGAGCCATAAGTACTAGTATATCAAGAAACAAATCTTATACCTGTTAGGTTTTTAAGATGAGAAATTTAAACAGGTTAGAATTATTTGTTCAATTGCAGCTTATTTAACTCCTCACCTAAAACAGATAGTTTCTAAATCTGATTTGGTGTGCATGAGTCAGGTCTTCAGTGCTTCAGTTCACCATGTGGGCTGAAGTTGTACACTAACCACCCAAGATCCTACAGTGCCTTAAAGACAACAAAGGGGGAACAGAACTTAATTCCTTTGACGTGGGGGCTATGTTCATGAATTCCAAACAATTTCTACTCTAAGTCTTCAAAAGGCAAGTGGCCTGAATGACCAGAGTTATTCATCTACAGAATAGCAATAGGAGGAGGCATTCAGAAAACTAAAATAGGACCTTTATTTGTAAATATTACACCTTGCACAATTTGTGCTTGAATTATTAATATAATGCCTAAACTGAAACTATAATAGACATCAAAAAATTTCTCTCCTAGTAACCAGCCCTCCTCTGAGTCCTTTTAATCTCATTTCCTACTTAGCAATTTTTTTCTATAAAACAAAACTGTTTTCAGTTACATATTATCCATATTAACTAGCTCTAGTCATATATAATTTCTTTTGTTATATTGGAATTATTTTACTCTTCTGTTTTTGTCCTTGCTTAACAAAAACCAACTACAAACACAATTTGGATTGGAAGACTCATTACTATAGCCTGACTGTACTTGAATTTTGATATTCAGGACCCATTAGATGATTTTAACAAAACAGAAAATATTTGTAAATAGGAAGTCAACTTGGAAGAAAAACATATTCCCTCATTTTAAGTGTTGTGTAGGTTCTGAGATTTTACATCTTCCTTCCAGTCAAACTTTGGAACTAATGAAAATTCTCCATATGAGGAGATTTCTAATGGCTAGGAAAATATTACCAGAGAATGTCTGAGCTGTTGGTGATATAGGAACCTTTACAAACCTGCAAAGGCCCTTCTACTTCAGTAAATAGTGCGATTCTGTACAACTTCAAAATGCTGTGAACCAAAGTATTTTAAGATCAATTTGAAATTCCAGAGAGGGGTTAAGGTGTAGGGTTTTTGTTTGTTTGTTTGTTCGTTTTGTTTTGGCTTTTTTGTCTTTAAATAAGAGTCAAAGCCTGAGTTTCCTGTTATTTTTCCTTAAAGAGAACTTATATGGAGAAAAATCCTGAAGTGGGAATTAGAAATGACTGTCAAGTTTCACGGAGGTCTGATGAGTGCATTTGCCTCCTCCCCTTCCCATCTTCTAACTGGCACTTGACCATTAGCATCACACTCCAATTATTTTTTTCAAGGACACTTTGCCTGAGAATGAATGGTTGTCTCCCAAGAGAAGGAAGGTATCATTTAACAAACAGCAAACACTGTATTGCTATTTATTCATCATTCATTATTTATGATTTGTCCTATATAAATCAGGAACTGGGCTACACAGAGAGGACAGAGGTGTGTGTTATTTTCAAAGACTAAATGTCATATCAGAATTTCAGGGTCAGCATATTGTTTCTTCCCCAAATCATGGTAATATCTAAGGCTATATATCTAACTACAAACTGTCACAAATGAATTCAATAAAAATAAATTCTTTTACATTTGTTCAGATTGTATCCTGAATAGCTCTTAAAACTTGTTTTAATTATTCACTTTTCATCAGTTATTTGGGAAAGTGATACTTCAACTTCAGTATGAAATGCAAAAGCTGAGTGGCTTAAGTATGCTGACTGAAAGTGAAAGTATTATATTCTTTATGTAAAGATCTCTGTCCTGTTGGTTCAGGTGTTGCAGCAAGTAATAATGAAATGTACACCTACTGATAATTATTCTGAATAACTATTAAGAAAGGTTTACAGTTTCTTCCTTTTATTCTTCAATTTCTGGCAGGAGTACCCAAATTTCCAAGGTGGGCTTGTAGAATCAGAGCTCAACTAGAAAGAGAAGCATTACAAGTCATCCCAGTAAAGAGTATTCTTGCTGATCCAGGAGAATTCAAACTTTCGCTCTTCACATTTGTACCAAAACTTTACAGAGGTTTTTGGAATCGAGCTTCCAAAACCTGGGTGGCTCATTCATCTTCAATAATAACATTAAGAGTTACTGAATGACTTAGCCAAAAGTGGTGAGAAGAAGTCGCCACAATTTGTTTCAGCACTTTTGGAATGAACATAATGTCAGTTAGAAAAATTGTCGGTTATGAAGTTGAAGTACGCTTTTCCTCCACAAATGGAGCCTAGTGTGACATTTTATATAAGCTGAATTTCAGAAAATAAGGAAATGACATCTTTTATCTCTAACTAGGTTCTGGAATTAATTTGCTCTTTTTTATTTGCATCAATATATTTGTCCTCCAATGGCATATGTTTCATCAGGGCAACCATGTGGAAAACTCAGACACAAAGAAGTATTTGTTTCTTGCAAGAACAGTGTGAATAAGGCATTAATGTAATTTTGATGCCAGATAAAGTACTTTATTATAGCAGAGCACATAATAATAAAGGGACTTATAGAGGGCCCAAGTTTGTTGGTCTTTGAATTTCTTCCATAGTACAGTAGTCAAATTGGTTCAACCATTTCAAAAATCTGGGTTGAATGAGAGTATGTTTTATCATTTTCCCTTTTTTTTTGAATTGAGTTGCTTATGTTAATTTCAAATTATAAGGATTTTCCAAAGGATTTTTGTCACACAGACCTGGTATAATAGGGCAACAATAATGATATGCAATGGAGAGATACTCTCCACAATGAACTTCATCAGTATTTGGGAGGCAGAATAAATCTATTGAATAATTTATAGCAATTCTAAAGAGATTTTATGTCTAGAAATGAGAATTTATGTGGTGATTCAATATGGATATAGCACAGGAAAATACAGTGACGTTATTTCAACAGAAATAAATTAGGTTACAAGGCTACTCCACACATATTTCAGGATTTTAAGAATACCACAATGGTACAACAGAAAAATCAATGGATGAAAATTCAGGAGACAGGATTCGCTGTCCATCGCTCAGTGGTGTGGGCCCTCTCTCCGTCTGATCGGAGCTGGAACAGTGCAGGCCGCCCCACGGGATCAGAGCGCTCCACTGCGGTGGACTCTGCTCCTCACATCCTACTGCTGGGACCCGGCTACATTTCCAGTCAAGCCTGGCTTTATTATGTGTCTCTGCAGTGCAGCCCCAGCAGCCAGATTGGGAGGAAGAGAGCCAGCGACCACAAAGAAGACAGGAGCGCAGGGAGGCTGGCGGGCAGGACTGCGGCTGTGGCTGGAGAGCTGAGGAGCTGGGGCGCAGCCACTGCTGCCTCCACCGCTGCCGCCTGCTCTTCCTCCTCCTCCGCCCCCGCTGCCGCTGCCCACGCCCTCTCTGAGCCCCTGGCCCAAGGAGGCAGCTAGCTGGCTGGCGACTTGGCACCGCCTGGGGTTAGGCTGCGCACCTCTGGCTGAGCACCGCAGCCCAAGGGCAAGCAGCGGTGGCCTGGCGCCTGGGTGCGCTTGCCCGCTGCAGCCTGAGCGCCCCAGGGCGCCACTTCCTCCTCAGGGGGGCCGGTGCCAGACTGAGCCAGAGAAGGGGGCTGATCCAGACTGAGCCAGAGAAGGGGACTGAGCCAGGGGCCCCAAGCCGGGGCTTCCAGCCACTACAGCCGTTTTGAGCCCCCACCCCCAAGTAAGCTGAGTTGAGGTACCCCCTCGCCAACCATCATAATCTCCAAACCTGGCGTTTGGGTATTTTCTGAGCCATTAATATTTATTTATTTTGTGTGAGGCAGGGGATATTTGAAGCCTTTTTTTTTTTTCCCTCTGGGTTACTGAGCTCCCACGCTCCCAACCACCTCCCCTCCTGAGACCTTCTCCACTCCAGCCCCATTTCCCCTCCTAAGATGGGTTCATTGTGAGCTCTGCAACTGGCTGCAAAATCCCACAAGGAGTGGAGGAGGAGGAGGGTGAGGGTGAGGGTGGGGGTGGGCTGGGGGAGGGGCCGAGGGGCCGCAGGGGCGGGGGCGGCGGAGGATGGAGAGGAGGAGGAGGTCAGCTTTTTTTTTTTTTTTTTTTTGCATAACTCGGCTCAGCTGTGTGTCCTCCGGAATCCCCGAGACTGCCGCTGGGACCGGGATCCCCCAGCTGCCACATTACAACAGGCAGGGGCCACCCTCCGCCCCAGAGTGGCCTCAGCTGGCCCAGCCGCCCCCCCCCTCCAGAGAGGCCACCCCGACCTGCTGTATGCTCCCCGCAGCCGCTAACCCGGCTGCAAAAAAAAAAAAAAAAAAAAAGTTTCCGAGAGGCAGGCAGAGAAAGGGGAGAAGGGCTACCTGGAGAGGCCGGGCGGCGGAGGGAGTCAGCCGCAGAGGGCTACTGAGCGCCTGGAGCCCCAGACATATCGAGGCAGAAACAGGCGAAGCCTCGCTAGGTGAAGGGTGAGCGAGCAAGGCGCGATGGAGTTAGGAGGGAGAGAGAGAGGGACGGCGTCCCTGGACCCTGGGAGCAAGCGGAGAGGAGGAGGAAGAGGAGGGGGGAGGAGGAACTCAGGAGCAGGAGGCGGAGGCGGTGGAGGGGGCCTGCCGTGGACATCCTACCCGCCCGGACCCCTTCCGGGCCTGGGGTCGGCTACAAAGGGCCTTCGTCTCTCCCTCCTTGCGGAACCCGGGCCTGTGTGGCCAATCAAGGCGTGCGGCCCAACTTGGCAGGGATTGGGAATCTCGGTGCTGGCGAGAGGAAGGAGGAGGCAGTGAGGTTGGGCGCCCAGGAGGCTGGCAGCATTGAGGCCGCCCATGCTGGCCCAGGGCCTTGCTGGCTTTCTACAGCCCCCTCCTTGTCGCCTGGGGATGTAGAGAGCAGCAGGTGATGCCTTCAGTTGGGGGTAGGGAGGAGGAGGGGGGCGTTTTCTTTTTTTTGCATAACTGGGCTTGGCCACTCGCTGCAAGGACCGCCGCTGGGACCGCCTCTGGGACTGGGAGCCCTCGGCTTCAGTATTGCAACAGGCAGGGCCCCTGCGTGCCCTGGGCCTCCCCCCCCCCCCCCCGCCCCCCCGCCCCCCCGCCGCCCGGAGCGGCCTGGGACGGCCTGGGCTGCCCCCCCCCCCCCCAGAGGCCGCCCTGGACTGGCGGTCGGCAGCCACCAACCCGGCTGCAAAAAGAGTTTCCGAGAGGCAGGCAGAGAAGGGGGAGGAGAGCTACCCAGAGCGGGGAAGGGCAGCTGGGGGCCCCGGCCGCCGCGGAGCTCCAGGAGCCCGGGACAAGTCCAGGCAGAAGCAGGGGAAGCCGCGCTCAGGGAAAGGTGAGTGTGGGAGGCCCAGCAGAGGCGGGAGGGAAGGAGAGAAGGAGGAAGGACTGGCGAGCGGGTGGGCAGCTGTGGACCCGCACGAGCGAGCGGAGAGGATGATGAGGAGGAAGAGGAGGGGAGGAGGAAGCCAGGAGCAGGAGGCAGAAGCCAGGTGCAGGAGGCGGAGGCGGTGGAGGGGGCACGCCATGGACACCCTACCGGCCTGGACCCTCTTGGGGCCTGTAGCCACCTCTAGCCCGGACCGGGCCTGGGGTCGCCTACAAGGGGCCCTGATCGCTCCCTCCTTGCGGGCCCCAGGCCCCCGTGGCCAATTAAGGGGTGCATGCCGACTTGGCGGGGATTGCGAATCTCGGTGGCAGCGAAAGGAAGGAAGAGGAGGCCAGGACGGGCGCCCAGGAGGCTGGCAGCTTCCAGGCCGCCTTTGTTGGCCCTGGGCCTCGCTGGCTTTCTCCAGCCCCCTCCTTGTTGCCCAGGGATGTGGAGAGCAGAGAGAGTGCGCTTCAGGCACAGCAGTCTGGTCCCAGGACACCTGGCGCCCCTCCCCCCCAGCGCCCCTCCCCCAGCGCCCCTCCCCCCCAGCGCCCCTCCCCCCCAGCCCAGACTGTGCTCCCTGCTCAGCTGCGCACTTCTTGCCTGCTCCACACACTTCCTGCCTGCTCCACAGAGGTTAACCCGGCAGGGAGCCACTGCCAGGAGTTCATTGTCTAGGCCAAGAGGACACAGGTCCCTGAGGAGCCCTGCAGCAGTCAGGAGCACCTCTTCACGCAGTGTGCCGGGTACCCCACCCCTGGCACACTCACCTTCCACACCCTAGCCAGCTTCCTGCAACAAGTCACCAGGGTGTGCATGTTTGTGATGAGATATGAATGTATAGGTACGCACATGCACAGCAGATGCAGGCACTCCTTCTCCTTGCGTTGCATTCTATTTACACAAAGTCCCCAGCTCCAGGGGCCCCTGGAGAGCAGAGGCCCTGGGGAGAGGCAGTGCAAGGGCTGAGCCCCTCCCCTGCCCTTTTCCCATTATAGGCCGCCCTCTCCCGGCCTGGCCTGTGCTTTGTCCCAATTCCAGCCCCTCAGATATTTATTGCTTTTCAAGAACTGCCCCCCTTCTTGAAAGCAATATTCAAAAGTGTGTTCGTAAGTGTGGACAGCTCCATACCAAGTGTTTGAAATGGCAAGGTCTTCACCTTTAAAGATGCTTGAAGGTGCTTCTTAAGGAACAGTGGTGCCTTTTACATTTTAATTTATTTTATTTTGCCTCCACTGCTGTGTGTCAGGACTAACGTGGTGGCATTGTGGACTTCCCCAGCTCCGAACATTCTGCAGTGGAAGTCGCTTGACCGTAATTCATAATTGATCTTAGAAATATGAAAGCCCATAGCAGGAAGGAAAGACAGAAATGTAACAATTTTTAATGGATGCTCAGAGAGTGTAATTTGAAAGCATAGGCATTGCTGCTTTGAAAATCAATCAGGCCTCAGGCGGGCTCACTTCCCACTTCGGGGACACAGCCTCCCTCTGGAGTGGGGAGTCATTTGTCCCCCCAGATGTTTGTCCTTCTTTGGAAAACCCAGATTTACCGGAGGGAGGATACCCAACAAATAGAAAAGGGGGCTGGGGTGGTAGGGCAGGGAGTGAGCAGCCTCATTGGTTTTCCAAAGCCTTGTGATTTTGTTAGAAAAAGATAAGAAAAAAAAGAAAAAGAAAAAAAAAAAACTAACAAATCCATGAATGTTACAAAAGTCGTATTTTCTGACTTATTTTCCTACACCCCTTTCCCCCTTTTGTGAGTCCTGGTGGTGCGGCATTGTAGTTGCAATCATTTGTTATCTTTGATAATTTTGGCCTCATTCTCCAGGCTGTTCCCATCTTGCACAATGATGTTATTTCGGCTGATAATACCAGATGGTTTGGTAACGGTTACCTTGCAGTTCCCTCTGTCCCTCAATGTTAAGGAGCCCTGTCTCCCTTTTACCCTATGGCTGGCTGCTGCTTGCTTCCTCAGATCCACGCAACAACTTCTCTCATTTCTATGGAAAAGGAATATTTTTTTCCCATCCTTTTTAAAACTTTTGAATAATTTGTACTGCTGTCAGTTTTTCTCCATCTAGCAACTGCCTGTTAATTATAGTTCTTAATATTAATTAGCACTCAGGTTGTGTCCACATACCCCCACCCCAACATCCAAAACTACCCCCAGTGACTTTTCTCTCCTTCCCTCCCCTTCTTTGTCTTCTTCTGCCAGCCCCGAGCTCCTCCAAAGTCCATTTTATAAGTTTGGTAGTCTAGGGATCTGGGAACAGTGTAGCTTGACATTGATAGTGTTTCCATGGAAATAATTGAGATGTAATAAATAGAGGCATTCTGAGGTTACAGGTTTCTTGATTCATCTGAGACCACATACAAGTGTAAATTGTTGACATTTGTTTGTCTAAATGTACATGATCTTGCGGGAAGGGCAAAATAAATCCTTTGTACATTCCATAGCTTTCTATGTGGATTGGGGTGACTGATATTTAATCCTAATATTAATCCCCCCCAATTAAGTTACCTATTCTACCTAGCTTTGGAAGGGCCTGTTTCATTCTAGAAAACATTCTTTATGTCTAATAATTGCTGTTTAGATTCTTACACCTGTTTCCTTGCAAAAACTTAATAAGCAATAAAATAACTATGTGCCTCTGGCAGGAGAATCCTGCTAACATTTAATCATAAGGTGCCGAGTGTGCATTAATAATGAAAGGTGCAAAATGATGGTGACTTAACAGTCATAAAGTAATTCCACAGAACCCGCCAGCCCTGGCAAATGTTGTGGCCTGCTACAGCGTGTTCACAGAGGAGGAGGAGGGGGAACCATGCAAGGAGGAAACTGGAGCTAGGCATCTTGGAGTACAGCTCTCCTGGCTGGAGTCAGAAGGCTGGGGATATGGTTCAATCTAATACAAAGTTGTAATAATTGCTATGTCAGTAGCCAACTCTTCAGCTCTTGGCTGTGGAATTCTTCTCTTGATGTAGGATTTAATAGTCTGCCAATTTGATGTATTGATTTCTCTTAACTGTTCATTTGGATGAGTAAATGAAAGGAACTCACTACTGAGTCCAGCGTGCAGACTTGCTGCCTGACTCTGGAAAAGACTCATTTAGGTGGCAGTGGTGGGAGAGTGTGTTTTCAAGGCAGCGTTAGGACCAGCTCCCTCTTCTTTTAACATTTCTCCCCATTTTATCAATAAAATGAAGGGAGCCTGTTCAAACACTGTTTAAAAAGACATAACAGTGTCTACTTCTGTCTGAAAAAGTAAAAGCAACCATTGCTGCCTCTGGTGCTTCGAGATTAATATCTTTCTCTCAGGGTGACTCGACTTGGTTACATACTTTTGGCATGTGGTCTGTTGGATATCAGAGGGACAAAACACTTTGTCTGGGCTCTTCAGCAAAGTGTCTTTCTCTCTTCTTCTCCTCCTTCACAACTTTCTAGGACTTGGAGTTACCTTTACCAGGAGCTCTGTCAAGCCCTGAGTGCGGGTGACCTCCTTTGGGTGTTAAGGCCATCATCTTGGACCTTTTGGAAGGCTGGTGGGTGGATACATCAATGATTCAGAAAGTGTGTAGATTATAAACTCTCTTGAACATTAGTTCCCCCTTACTTCCTGCTCTGGGACCTGCAGTTTTCCTGAGGTGTCACTAAGTTATGGCATGCAGGCATCTTAACTGTTTCAAGGTAATCTAGTGGTGGATGGCTAGGTTTCCTGATGGTCCCATCCATGTTGCAAGTTGGGTGCGTGGCTTTAGGTGCTTGCTTTTTCTGATCCCTGGCTGAAGTGAAGTCCAAACTTGTCTATGCATGGTACACTGATATTTGCAAAGAGTATTATGTTTATGTATTGAAAATATTTGTATAGATATCAGGGTTTCTTCCTATCTGAGTGAGTGTTGGGTAATTATAACAGAAGAGTACCTTGGAAACTCTTAGTGCCTGGTTATAATAGGTAACCTCAATAGGTGTGATTGGGACAATTTGTCAATTTCTGCAAATTCCCATTGGCTTGCAAGGGCGTTTTGTGTGTAGTTATATTAGTCTGTAATCAGAGTAGTTTTGAACTCAAAGTGGACTAGTGAAGACTCCATTGGTTATATATCCCACTTGAATATTTCAGTGCTGGCTGTCAGTTCCCTTAGCCTGCTGTGGGTGCCAGGCAGGGTGAAGTGAGTGGGGGAGATATAGATGGAAACTTTGGATTCATAGCGTACCTGCCAGGATGGGGTGGGAGCCAGCAACTGGGGTTGTACACCCAGTAAATAAAAATATTTTACTGATTTCAAGGATCACCAATTATCTGATTGCTCTGCATGGCTTTTTTGTACAAAGGTTTGATTTTTAATGTCTTCTGAAAAGGGTTGTCTTTGTCTCGATTGATGTCAGGAATAAAAACATGATGGTAATATCCCTTTGAAAGCTATTGTATTGTCAGCCCTGCCTGACAGCGGGAGGGCCTCTCAGCATTATAGATTAGTGCTGTGAAAACACTGACATTTTCTTTGTTACATTGCTGTTGTTCTACTTGCAAAGTCAATTACACAATGTTGGAGCTCAGTTACCCAGTTGACTTTGGATGTAGCAGTGTCTTTCACTGTCTTCTTAAAGATATAATTTTGTATTGTTATTGTTGCTTTTTTTTCTCCTTTTCCTTTTGAACCTGCCTCCCTCCCTGGTTACCTCCCCTTCCATGTGCTAACCACCCCCCCACGCCCCCCCCAAAGTCTGAACATGTGTGCAAGGCAAACACTCTGGTTTTAATTGTGACCATCCAAATTCAAAGACCGCTACATCATTATCTCTGAATTCTTCTGCTGATTCACATCTCAGTAGCTTTTTTTTTTAAGAGAGAGTGAGAGAGGGGGGGAGAGAGAGAGAGAGAGAATTTTAATATTTATTTTTTTTTTAGTTATCGGCGGACACAACATCTTTGTTTGCACGTGGTGCTGAGGATCGAACCCGGGCTGCACGCATGCCAGGCGAGTGCGCTACCGCTTGAGCCACATCCCCAGCCCCCATCTCAGTAGCTTTTTATTGATATAGTGACTACAGCAGCCAAGATACATAAAAAAAAACCATCCAACGAGATTATAGTGTTGATAATTTATTATCAAGTGGGTTGTTTTCTGGATTGGGGGTCACTAAGGTTGGCAAATTCAGAGCTTGCGTTTTAAATATTTTTCCTCCTCCCACTTCCTAGAGCCTGCAATTCGAGCTGAACCAGGTTCCCTGGTAGATGGGACCCTGGCAAACAGTTTATTATTATTATTATTATTATTATTATTATTATTATTATTACAGATGTACCATTCATCTAGAGCCATTGAGTTTGGGGTTTAGGATCCTGAATGGCCTTTTGTCACGTTTGGAAGTGGTCTCATAGGAGAAGCATGCAGTCCATTCTCCCACTGCAGATGACAAATCGGGTTATAAGATGTTGTTCTGAGGGGGTTCCAATCTGCCTTTTTCAGCAAACTTGGACTTGGGATGGATTTACACCCCTGTGTGAAATCTTGCTACTGAATGGAAGGAAGCCTCAACATGTCTAAAGCTGAAAATGGTTCCAGAGGTTGTTTTTATTTACCTGCCATCTTCACCATCCCTCCCTTCTCCAGAACATCTGAAAGTCCTGAGTTCCCTAACCTGGTCACGGAAGAGGCGGTCACTTGGAGGAGGGGCTTGCAGAACCAACCGTCACTCGCCCCACAGAACAGGGTGTAGGAGATATGCTGGTGCTGCCCGTCACCACCGCAGACTGCAGATGACGGGCTCCATCAGGAAATTCTGTCCGTCCAAGGACACTAATGGTGGGCCCCCGAAGTTATTATTATGAACCACCAGACAAGAGCCTGTGTTCACCAACAATTTGTCAGAACTAATTTTGTTTTTCTCCAATAATTGAAAATTAATGTCTTGAAGTGAAAGCAGATGTTCATGTCATCTTCTGATTTGGGATATAAAATGGGGCTCTGTGGATGTGCTCAGTAATCTAACAGCAATTTCCCTCTCCTTCATAATGGGGGTTGCTCGGCCTATGTCACCTAAGGCCAGAGATTGGGAGCTGAGAGAAGGGGGCCTGGGTGGCACTCCTTGTGCTACTTGGGGGTTTGTTTGGGAGGGAGACTGCACCAATAAAAATCTTTTTGTTTGAGCTCTGAAACTTGGAGAGTTCATTGTTGAGGATGTTTAGTCACTAGAGACATATTTGCTGAGATAATTCAAAGCATTGTGCTGGGATAGGTAAGGGGAGCCCTGGCAGGGGGAGAGTGGCATTCTAAAGATGTGTGGGTCCCTAACTGTCATGTCCTTTCACTGTTGCATGGTGAAGCTGCTTAAAGTCACGCATTCCTGGGCCTGGATCCCAGAGACCTCTGCTCACCTGGCTGACCCAAGCAGTAGCTCAGAACTCTGTGTCTCTCCTTTTCTAAAAACTCTGTGTCTCTCCTTTTTAAAAAATGGGGGTAAAATATGCATAATATAAAATTTCCGTCTTAACCATTTTTAAGTAGTATTTAGTGATGGTTGGGGGAAGGCCATCAGTTCAAACTTCAGTCTTCCAGAGCAGATGTGAAAAAAACTGGCTCAGAAGATGATGTGGTGTCTCAAAAGCTCACAGTTCTTTTTCTTAGTCCAGAGTGAGAGGTGAGTCAGGTCTGCCTGCCGCTAAGAGAGAGCAGGAGCCTAGCCCCATCAGGGCCAGTGGGACTGGGGTGCCAGGGACAAGTACAGGAACTTTCTAGTGATCTAGTGACCATTCCCAGGATTAGAACATTTGCCCTCTCTTTGGGGGATGCCATTCTTCTGGAGACTAAGCCTGGCTGGGTGTGAGCTCCCCTAGTGCCCCTCATAGGCCAGATCTTGAGTGGCTCCCGAACTTGCCTGCCAGGGCCCAGGCAGCATTGGCTCACCCAGCCCAGTGCACTTGGGGCAGGTTTTTCTGTGATGGGGAGAAGGGAGGAGCAGCTGTTACAGGATGGCCACCTGGCTGCCTTGATTTGTGGTGTCCTTGAAGCCCCATGTTGGGCCTGTAGTTCTGGGCTTTGCCTCAGCATGTTGTCTCCTCTCTGCCTCCTCCAAAGTGCTGGGGAACTTTTTCCTTCCCTGATTTCCCTGTAATTGAGATTCGCCACCTGGGCATGAATTATTTTGTGCAGCGTTGTCATTCCCTGTCCTGCTGTGAGGTTTATCTATTCTGTTGATCCTAATTAAATAAAACATACTGTTCACCTAACTCCTGTTGCACCAAATTTTACCTGCCTGAAAGCAGAGTGATGGCCATCTGGTCCTGGTCAGGGAGCAGGGCGTTCCTAGAGATAGTGGGGGTGGAGGTGGGGTGGGGGGCAGCAGGCGAAGAGCTGTGCCCCTTGGACTGGGTGTGGTGGGACTATGGAGCACCAGCAGTATACAGTGTGTTTCTGCTTCCTGAAGAAGAGGTTTGGTTTTGTCCTTAGCCCCCTTGGGGCTGTAGGTTTGAATTTGGGGAGATGGGAGACAATCACCAGCTCCAGGGACTCCCCAGGGCGAGGACAAGGAAGGAGAGCAGGCTGGCAGGCTGGTGGCTGGAAGATGGAAAAAAGGGACAGTTTCCCATCACATGAGGTGAAGGCTGCAGAGAGCGCTGGGTTCTCTGGGGATTCGCGAGCTGTACACCTGTTCTTGGTGTCCCAAAAGAGTGTCTGCAGATGCCCTGTTCCCCCCAGACGGACAGTCGTCAGCAAGGGCCCTGGGCATGTATATTGGGAAGATTCAGGCCTTTACTGTTTTTGCCTTTGAATCTCTCAGAATCCTGAAAACCACGGAAAAGGGACCCTGGAGTTTCTTCATTCAGACGCGCGCGCGTGTGTGTGTGTGTGTGTGTGTGTGTGTGTGTGTGTGTGTGTGACTGGACCTGAACACTGCTCTTCTCAGGGAGCTCTCTCTTTCTCTCTGTGCCACATCCATGCATCTTTAATTTCACACATCCATCTGCAATCTGGCTCCCACAATTTAGGTGCATGGGTACTCGTTCCACCTGTTAGGGCCACAGAGAACCACTCAGGTTCCCAGTCCCCAGAGCAACCCTGTGGAGAGCTGGTCAGGCTGGTCCTGCCTTCCCCATGGGAGAGCACCTTTCCTGGCACAGGGCAGCCTGGGGGGACCTCCAGGACCTCATGTTTCATCACAGATGAGGACCCAAGCTGGGATTCTGGACTACTGTGTTTAAAAATAAAAGGACTTCTGAACTGAATGAGTGAAGGTGTAAACTGTTGAGGGAATGAACCGGTGAGCAAGCGAGTAAGTGAATGAATGATCAGGTTGTGACTAATGAATTTCTAAGAGAAATAGCAAGAGGGTGAGGTCCCAGGCAGGACTTGGGCTCCCATGGGTGTTACTCTCTCTCGTCTCTTCTACCCTCCTGGTCTCCCTCCGCCTTTTTTCCTGCTCAGGAGGTGAGGCTGCTAGCCCTCATGCTCCGGAGCTGGGGGTGGCTTGTGCCATCCTCTTCCTTCTCAGGTGCTCCATGAGATGAAACGGTAGTTGCTTCTCATGGGGGGCCTTTGCCCTGTATGGTCCTAGGCTTGAAAAATAGTCTTTTGAAAATGATAAAAGCAATATGAGATTTTTATATTAATTTGAAATAAAACAGAATGTTTGACTCCATAAATTTCCATCCTGCTGCTTATGTTCATCCTGCCACAGAGATTCAGGGGTCAGATGGGACATCCTTAACTGGCTTGGTGCTGGCCAGTGCTGGGCAGTTCAGCTACCATTGGACCCTCTTCATCTTTCAGGGAGGGTTTGCCCCAGGATTAGCACTAAGAGTGAGGGGTAGGGTTGGGAGAAGGAAGCAGGAGGGAGAAAATGGGAGTGCTCACAGGGAAACCTGATGCCCAGAGTAAAAAACCAAGGCTCACTCTGAGCTGGCAGAGTGGTGCATGCTTGTGATTCCAGCAAGTGATCTCAGGAGTCTGAGGCAGGAGGATTCCAAATTTGAGTCAAGCCTTGGCCTTTTAGTGATGCCCTTAATAATTCAGCCAGATCCTATCTAAAAATAAAAAAATAAAAAGGACTGGGGATGTAGCTAGGTAGAAAAGCACCTCTGCTTTCAATAATCCCCAGTTCTGTAAAAAAAAAATGAACAACCCTATCTCCAAGGTGAGGCTCAGAATGCTTTATTTTTCTTGTGGGGGATGGGTGTGGGTTGGAGGCAGGTTGCAGGCAATGTGTTCCATGATCTGGGGAAAGAGAGTGTCCTCTTTCAGTCTTAGTTTTCCTATCTATCCAATGGGATGGAACCAGTTGGATCAACTGCATGTCTTAGGTGCTATAGGATTTTAATTCCTGGAACACAAGAAGTGGCAAACACATAAAACTTGGGTTTTAAAATAGTGCAGGCTAAGCTGGGTGCGGTAGTGCAGGCCTGTAATCTCAGTGACTCGGGAGGCTGAGGTGGGAGGATCGCAAGTTCAAAGCCAGCCTCAGCAATGGCGTGGCACTAAACAACTCAGTGAGGCCCTGTCTCTAAATAAAATATAAAATGGGGATGGGGATGTGACTCAGAGGTTTAGTGCCCCTGAGTTTAATCCCCAGTACCCCCCCCCAAAAAAAAGTTTCTTTTCCAAGTGCTGGGGCCACAGTGGATACATCTGAGTTGATTGCTCTAGGGCATCTGCTGCAGGGCAGCTGGGTTCTTTCTAGCCTTTTAAAAGGTTTAGGGTGAGCAACAGATTGGGAGAGGCTTGAGGCTTGATGGTGTTGTTTCCAGGTGTCTGAGAGGGAGAGTTGGTGGTGATGGGCATTGTTGGTGCCAGCTGGTGGTGTCCCAGGTTCTTTGGCTCCAGGTGTTCTGCAAAGCATTGCTGGTCATCTGGGTGCTGCTGTAATCCAGTGGTGACCAGGCCAGACACATATCCATTTAGAGTCACCAGCCCTGATCCCTATGGAGGACACATGGAGGGACAATCAGGAGCTGGCTCTTTGGGCACCATGGGGCTCTGTCTTCCTCTTGTCCCCCATTCCTCCATGAGATTCTCACTGCAGCTTTCTGATTTACTTATCTCAGTTTCACAGGTGTGCAGACTGAGGCACAGAAGTCCCTTGCCCAAGGTCATACTGCTGGAAGTAGCAGAGCTGGGATTTGGGGGCAGGCCTTATCTAGGTCCAGAGCCTGAGCAGTCACCACCACCTTTATTTATAACTACTCTGTGGCTGTGAAGGACAGCAGAGGCCCACCTCTGGTTTGGGTGAGACAGCCATGAATAAAGGCACCCAGGGGGAGCCCTCCTTCCCACCTATCTGTCCATCCGTGGAGTTCTGCCTTTAGGGCTGTCCATTTTCCAATCTGGGGGGGAGGGAGATTGACATCTTAAAGAACAGTCCCATTCTTTTCCCAGAGCACTAGCATCCTGGGTGCCCCCTTACCCAGAGCCTTTACAGTGGTACCTTTACACTAGACCTGGGTGTCTACACCTGTGTGTGTCAGTTTAAACACAGATGGTACCTCCTACTCCCTGGATACACTGACTCTCATTTCATATTTTCACGTAGCAGAGATTTCAGTTTTGGTTGCACAATTAAGATCATTGTAGGCACTCAAAAAAAAAAAAGATAACTTGACCTGGGCCCAGCATCTGTAGTCTTTGAGGAGGGGTTCCTGGTCAGTGTTTCTTTGAAAACTTCCTGGGAAACTTGAATGTGCAGCCAGGGTTAAGGATTGTTGGTGAAGGAGTTAGCACCACATCTGCGTCACACATTTCCACATTACAGCAAGAGGGGCTCTATGGAGAGGATGCACCAGAATTATTGATTGTTTTAATGGAGTTGGGGATCAGACCCAGGACCTTCAGTACCCTAGGCAAGAACTGGACCACTGAGCTACATTCCCAGCCCTCTAGAACTTAAAGTCATCTAGCGGTGGACAGACAGTTGCTTTCTACTGTTTTGCTGTTAGTGACAGTGCTGCAGTGAGCATCCTCAGGTATCCATTTTTGTGTTCTTGTTTAAGTATTTCTTAGGCTGGACTCCTAGAAGTGGAATTATTGGGTCTAAGTGTATCACTGCAAAAATTTGATACTTTTTTTGTACTATGGATTGAACTCAGGGGGTACCTGGCCACTGTGCCATATCCCCAGCCCTATTTGGTATTGTGCTTGGAGACAGGGTCTCATTGAGTTGCTTAGTGCCTTGAGTTGCTGAGACTGGCTTTGAACTTGTGATCCTCCTTTCTTAGTCTTCTGAGTGGCCGGGATTACAGGCTTGCGCCACTGTGCCCAGCAATTTGGTAGATCTTTCTGAGTCACCTTGTGCAAAGGCTGTGCCAGGGAACTCTTCAACAACAGGGCCCAGGTGCATGGCATGTTCCTCTGAACCCTTGCCCACCTAGGAGGTTTCCTTTCTTCTCTTTGTTTCTGTCATCCTCTCCCCCCCCCACCCTTTTTTCTTTTTGCCCATCAGGCAAGCAAGACATTGCACATTGTTTTGGTTTTTACTTCTTTTTATTATTATTAGCAAAGTTGACCACTTTGGTTTCATTTCTTCTCTGGGCATCTTGGCTGCAAGGGTGCAGGGCAGGCTGCACCCAGTAAGCATCTCTTTCCTTCAGTGAGTCCTTCAGTCTTCCCCCCACCTCCCATGCATACATCTATTCTTCCATCTAAATCCAGAGCATCTTACCAGCTGAGCTTTGCTTGGACTCCCAGGAAGATGCTTGAGAACCAAGAGAAAGCCATATGTTCAGGGAGCCCATAGACTGGAAGGGTATGAGGCCTCAATCCCCAGACCAGACAGGGCAGTCCAGCATTGAGGTCCAGGCTTAGGGCTGGGGGGTTGGGGCAGTTGGGGGAGATTATTTTTGATAGGGGAAATCAGGCAAAGCATATGGAAAGTCATTTTGTTTGGACCCTTAAAAGAGGAGCCCTCTTGGTGCAGGTGCCAGCCTGTGTTCTTTCCAGGCAGGGTCTCATTTAATATTGGCACTAATTGACACTTAGGTGGGGCCTCAGGCTTTATTTTTCATGAGCAACAATGGAACCCCCTTGGAGAATCCTCAGCTGAGCATTCTTCTCATATGGATGGTCAGACTTGCCCAGAGAGATGCAAGTCAGGTGTCCAAGGTTATACAGTGACCTTGAGGCAGAACTGTGCCTAAGAGAGGGGGAAGATGTGCTGTGGGAGTTTGCTGCGGCCACTGACCCAGGCTAGGACCCACTTTGAAGACAGCCTTGAGACCCCTAAACTTCTGGAGTGTGGGGGAATTCTGAGCAGATGGGTCTGGGCTCCCAACCCTGCTCCCACACACACACTTGCTGTGTCACTGCTGAGTCTTAGTTTATTTTCCTCCCTCCCGGGGGAAGTGTGAGGACAACTCCATGGAGCTGAGTGCAGTGGTGCAGGCCTGTAATCTCAGTGATTCAGGAGGCTGAAGCAGGAGGATTGCAAGATCAAAGCCAGCCTCCACAACTTATTGAGGTCCTAAGCAACTCAACAAAACCCTGTGTCAGAATAAAAAAATAAAAGTGCTAGGGATAAGGCTCAGTGGTTAAGCATCCCTGGGCTCAACCCATAGTTCAAAAAATAGAAAGAAATCTTAAGGGAGAGAGAGCTGTAAGTTGAGTAGCCATACAGAGGAGGGTTAGTTATTTCTTCTGGTGGGATCCCACTGCAGACTCTCCCATTCCCTCTCATCTATATCTATACTCAAAATGCAGCACTGGAGATAATAGGCAGGAAACAACAAACTTTTAATCTGTCACCTGCTGTGTGACACTTAGCCCTCTTGGTGATGCCAGATTGTGCATCCCTCCTCATGTCATTCCTCTCACCCCACCAGAGAACTGCTGCCCATCTCAGGAGCCTCCTTGGCCAGGCACAGTGAAGCTGGTTGTGTGGGAGGGAAGGCGTATGCCCCAGAATGGGTTGCCCATGTGTCTGTGTGTGCATGAGTCCATGTGCTTGTGGGTATGTGTACTTGTATGTGAGTGTATTTGTGCTGCTGTGCTCATGTGTGCTCACACATGCATCTGTACATGTGTGCATGAGTCAATGTGAATGAATGTATATGAATGGCCTTGTGTGTCTGCAGCTGAGGGAAAGGACTTTTGTCATTACTTGCCTGGTTCAGAATCTCAGTACAGGGGCTGTGTTACTTTGGATACAGTTGGTACCAAAAGTTTGAACTCCTAGGTTCATAGGTTTTCACCCGGGGAGAATGCACATGGGTGAATTTACTTTATATGCATTCATTCAAATAATTGGAGCATCTTCCGTGTGTGCAGCACTGTGCTAGACTCAGTCCTATAAAAACTAAGAAGCAAGTTCTTTCTTCTAAGAATCAGTTGACCATTTATAAAGCTGTGGTCATGAGAGTGGTTAAAAAGTATTTTTTTATGGCCAAATGCATTTGGCAAACACTGCAATAAACAATTAAAAAGTTTTTTAAACCTTTAGGTCTTCTCTGAGTCTTTAAAATGCTAATGTAGGACTCAGATATTTTTAGTAGTTTGTGATTTCTAAACTTATTAGATTACTCTTTGTGGAGTCCTTTATCTTGGACACAGTTTGGGTTTCAAGGCTTTTAGAGTTGACATTATTTACTGGCTCTTCATTTGTTCATTCATTCAGCCCAAGTGTTTACTGAGCACCTATTATATGCCATGTATGCTCAAGGTGCTGAAGCTCCACAGGTGAGAAGACAGAAGTGTATTCTAGTAAAATTGATTGGCCCATCTACAAGTATATGGGTCCATTCATCCTGAAAAGCCAATCCTGGAATAGGCAGGGAATGGTGTGGAAGGCTTTCTGGTTAAGGCCATCCTGGAGGTGACACTTGAGCTCAAATGACAGGGGTGTTCATGAGGGGATTTATGTACCCCAAAGTCTTTGCAGTTTATGATTCGGAGGGGCTGGGAGGGGCTGGGGGATTTTGGGAAAGTCTGGAGAGAGGGCTCTCTAAATCTTGCCCTCACATTCTGGGAGCACCTGCTACCAACTCAGTACCCTTTTGGTTTCCCTGGTGCAGTCCAGAAGCCAGAGAGAGGCTTCCCCTTGTGTTGAGTCAGTTAAACGGGATTCTTGCAGGCACGGGTGCTTCAGGGTTCCAATCTTGTCCTAGGAACCTCAGTGGCTTGACCCATTTCTCTGCCCTAGACCTATCTCATTGTTTACTGGCACCATGACAGAAGAAGGATGACTCCTCCCTGGGCCTGCCTTCTGTGCACACCACCCAGCCAAGCGCCTTGCTTTTGTGCCCATGCCATGTCCCCAGCATCTGGCACTGGACTCACATTCCCCCCACCCCTCCATCTGACAGATGGGGGAATGAGTCCAGGAGGCTCCCCAGACCATTCCCGGAGAGGCCCGGCTAAGAATCCAAGCCAGTCTGTGACCTGAGGCTGGTGGTGTGTGTGGGGCTGCGCCTCAGTGTTGGGGACAACAGAGATTTCCAGGACGGGAGAGCTGAGGCCCCTTAAAGTCTCCTGGTGCCTGTCTGCAGAGTGGCCCTGTAGGGTTTGGGTCCTGAGAGAGGAGCAGGAAGAGTGAGCGGGTGGGAGGTGGGGTAGGAGGAGGGGGATGGAGAAGCCGCGGGGGAAGGGAAGCCGGCGAGGGTGGGAGAGGGCGCGGAGCTGGGGTGGGGTGGAGTAGGCAGTTCGGTAGAAGTTGTGGGGGAGGGCGGTGGCGATGAGACAGAGTTGGGTAAGGCAGGGGAGGGGGCCTGGGGGCTCTTCCCCCCCCTCAACCTGGGCGAGCCCAGCTGGTGCTTGGGAACGCTGCCCCTCCTGGGCCCTTGTCTGCCGGGCTCTCGGGGGCAGCCCAGGACATCTTTGAGGCTGCTGTCCTGGGAACGCATTGGGCTGCCCCTCGCCGGGGAGGACTCCAAGGCTGCAATAACTCAGGGCCAGGTTTGGGCACAAAGCGGCAGTGGCAGGGGTCTGGCTGGGAAGGCGCAGGCTGCGCCACTGGCTCGCTCACTCGCTCGCACTGCCCTGGTGGGGCCGGCTTGTTCCGTGCTGCGGGGCCGCCTGCTCCTCAGAGTCTGGTGCCCGCAGGATTGCAGAGTCCCAGGCCCCACACTGAGGGGCACCTACCAAAGGGCATCTCACCCTCAGCTGGGCGCCGGTTATTGGGCTGACACCCCCACTGGCCAGATGCTCGCCTTGGGGGAGCCCTGGGGTCACTGAGCAATGATTGGCCCTCAGATTTGGGGAGGAGTTAAAGGAGGCAGGGAGTGCAGCCTGGACCATCTGAATGTATGGCAATAAAAATAAATGTACTTTCCAGGTCCTAGGGACTGCTCTGCGCACTCACTTCATTCATTCCTTAACATGCGCTTCACAGTATCTATGAGTAAGGCCATGATTATCCCCGTTTTACAGATGAGGAAACTGAGGCACAGCTAGGACCAGATAGGATCTGAATATAGGCCTCTCTGACTCCAGAACCGTGTCGTCCCTGTAGGGTGTCCAGGCGTGCATGGATGGCCTGGGTATCTGGGCATGGGGGCCGTTCTGAGTCCATTTGCACATGTCCAAGAAATTAAAGATAGCTTAGCAGGCAGATCGTAGTCATTCTGGGTTTGCCATTTCAAATTCATGCACAGGCTCCTTCCTCTGAGGGATATTCTAAGCCCAGGCCAGGCCTTTTGCTTTTGTGGGGTCTCTCTACCTTGGGGGAGCAGACAGTCGTTGGGGTGGGGTATGTGGCAGTGAGACCCCAGTAAAGAGTAAACAGTTCCACCAAGAGGCAAATTCTTGCTGAGAGACTGCTCTGCTTATCTGACTTAGACAGGGTCCTCGGGGAGGACATTGCAGAGGACATTAGTGCAGGATGAAGAAAGGTGACTGCTGAGGAAGGTGTTTAGTTCCCTCTGGCTCTGAGTGGCTTCCCCAGGGTTGCAAAGGAGAAGGAGAAGAGGAGGCTGTGGCCCCTGCCTGTAAGGACCTGAAAGGACGAAATCTTGGGAATCTTGGGCACATATGTCTGGAAGGGCAGGGACAAGTGCTGACTGGCTCTCCCGAGAGGATTGGAGCCCAGGTGAAGAAGAGCCATGGCAGGACAGTGGTACAGACTGCCTGGCATGGGTTGCATTGTGGGGTGGCCCTCGGTGCATGCACATAGGTTCTGTCTGAAGAGTCCCCAGGGCAGGCCACCTGGACCTCGAGCTTTGACCCTCAAGGTCCCCAGAGATTTTCATTGGTACCTGCGAGTACCAGGGAGTAGGTTGTAGGAATGTTTCTTGTTTTTCTAATGAGGAAAGGAGGGCCACAGAGGCCAGCAGCCTTGTCCTGCGGCACCTGCAGCAGGGCTTGTGACCATCTGTCAGTTGGGATGTTCATTTCCTGGGTCTCTAGATCCCATGGAGAGGAGTTTACCAAGGCCTGCCTCCCCCTCACCCCAATGTTAGGGTTGGAGGTGGAAAGGAGATGCTGGTGGGTGCCCCATTACATGCACCTGAGCTTCTTAGCCTGGTTCTAGACTGAGCTAACCCCGTCCAACCAGGATATCGCTAGGTCAGTAAAAAAAACAGCTGCCCACATGTGCCCATTGTATCCCCAAGTCCACTTTAATTGGGTCTCCAAATGGGCTTTATTCTGAATTTCCTGTCTGGCTCCAAATACCCATTGCTCAGGCTCTTCTAGGGGAATTGAGAGAGCTGTGGATTCCCAGGACTGAGTTTTTTTTTTTTCCCACTTGGACTAGCTGGACGAGTCTGAGCCTGTCCCAGAACTTCTCTGTGCCTCTTGTCTTGCTTTATTTTTCTTAGGAGAGTCCCAAGTCTGCTTCCAGGGAGGGAGGTTTGACTTGAGACAAAGGGGACAGGACATTTATTTAGAGTGCTTACTAAGGTGTACTCTGGGCCAGCTGCATGCTGAGTGCTTGATGAGCCATTCTCATGAGCCCTATAAACAGCTCTGTGAAGTTGGTTCCATTATTCTCACCTGTCTGCAGTTGAGGCAGCTTTGAGGGACAGCCAGGGATCCAAGGTCATATAGGTGGCCTGATGCCACCCACCATGCCTGCCTCAGTCACTCCCAGGACAGCTTCTACATACCTGGTGAACCACTGACATTGTGGGGACAGATGGGCAAACAGTTATGAACTCTGAGGCTGGAGACACTGTGTTCCCCCTGAGGAGCTAGCTGTGGCCAGCCCCACCCTACCCCCTACTCTGGGCCTGGCAAGCTGCTGAGGTTTAAATGGGGGAGAAGCAGCTTGGACTGGTCAGGGGTGGGAGGATGAGGCCAGATCCTGGGACGTTTGAGTGGGTGCTGGGCTGGGCTTTACCTGCTTCTTGGTTTCTTGGCTACTCCAAAATAGCAGTGTCCATCACTGGGCCCAGCTGGGCCAGCAACTCTCTCCTGCCAAGTGGGAGGTGCTTACCTCTTTTAGGGACTTGGGGTGGACAGTCCTCTCTTTTATTCTGTCCCCTCCTATCCTATTCCCCAGGCCTCAGGAGCTCCACTGGCTCAACTTGGAAACTTGGATGTGCTTGGTGAGAGTGTGTGGCCTTGCTGAGGGACTCAAATTGGGGCCCTGCCCTCTGGACCTCTGTCTGCCACCACCCAAACAACCCTCTAGTCCCTGGCCTGGCCTGTAAGTCTGCATTATCTTCACTGTAACATCTCTGCAGAACGAGTGGGTGTGTACCCCCTCCCAAGCTTGCTTTCTCAGGCTGCCCTTCGTGGGGCACCCGTGCTGGCTGAGGGGCTCTGAGCTCTAGCCCTTCTCCCTCCTGAAGTCTAGCTAATCAGCCACTGGGTCGACCCTCTGCATTCTCTGCCCTCCGCCCGCTCCATTGCTGGCTTCCTGAAACCCAGGGACCCTGGAGGTTTCTGGACCCTATAGAGTTGCCTGGGTGTTGTTTTTTATTTGGGGGGGTCATGCCTGGTGGAGGAGCTGGGAGCTGGGAGACAGGCCGATGACTGGGTCATGGCCAGCCAGGGGTGGAGGCAGACACCAGCCTGTGTCTCCCTGGATCAAACTGTGATCCCCAGTCCCTTTCTCTGGTGGTCCCGGGTCTGGCTTCCCCACCCTCTTTGGCATTTCCTGTCTGTCTCCCTTTCATTTTGCACCCAGACTCCCCAGGGGTTCCTCTAGGGGGGGAAGAGCCAACTCTAACCTTTCTCCCTGGTGACAGGACCTGACATGGCTGTAGTCCCACTGAGCCTGGGGTTTGGCTTGACCTTGTCTCCCTACATTTCTCCACACTCACCTTCTGGCTGGGCAGCGGGGTCCCCGCTGGGCTCCCCTCCATGTCTGAGCCAGAGAGCCATGGTCTGAGATGCTCCTCAGAGACCCCTGGGCTGGGGCCAGTCATGCCTGTGGGTTCTGGAAGAGGCTGAAGGATTAGGGATGAGGAGAGGCAAACACTGGCCTTCTGGGGCAGGAGTCAGGACTGATGCCTCTCTGGACTTAATTCTTAGGTGGTTTTGAGGACCTCCAAAGCCACAGCACCTCACTTCTCTCCCCACCCCCCAGGCCCATCCCACACACTGGTTTGCCTCTCCAGACATTCTCTCCTGGTCCCCTACCCCTGGGTGCCTTCTTGAGCTCATTGGGCCCCTATCCCAGCCCTCCTGGGCCCCCTCCTTCCTCCTTGACCCACTTTAGTCTCCTGTTGCTGGGGGAGGGGAGCGCACAACTGGGGGCTCTGATCCTGGCTGTCTCCCCCAGCATCCCTTGGGCAGGCTCTGAATGGAGGCAACAAGTTGACCAGGCCTGGCCCCAGGGACTGGCACACTGCGTGCTCCTAGTGACAGCCTCCCTGCCCCCTCCATGGACAGACAGTTCTGAACAGCTGCCCCTGCCCAGGCCCTGGGGAGGCCCTGCCAGGACCCAGCTCCGGTTCCCCCCAGCCCTAGGGAGCAGTGGCTTCAGAGGTTCCTCCTATCTTCTTGCCATGCACCATTCTCAGAGGGGAGGGGGGGCAGGGCCAGGTCCTGGCCTCCACCCATCCTTCCCCTAAGTCTCTCCTGGACAGCCCAAAGCTCAAGTCAAGTCCTGTGTCTGCTGTTAATCTGTGTGACTTGGGGAGCTCCACCAGCCCTCTCTGGACCTCATCTGTGCATTTAGGGAATGGAGCAGATCACTGATGTTTACCAAGCCTCACTGTGTTCCAGGGACTGGGCTAAGTGCTATACATTGATGAACTCTTGTTCCTGTGGGAATTCCATGAGCACACTTTCCTATTTGGAATGTGAGGCAAATGAAGCACAGGAAGGGGAAAGAACATGCTTTTGAGGTCACTCATACATGGAGTTCCAGGCAGCCTGATTGGTGACTTGTCTTCACTCTGCCATTCTCTATTTGATCTTGGCACTGGGGCTATTAACTCCTCAGGGACTAGGACAGGGCCCTCTGAGGGCCTGAGATTGGGGCTTCTCCTTGGGGGACCATTCATTCTGTCCTCCTCAGGTGCCTTGCCACCCTGCCACATGACAGACTGTGGGAAGCTGAGACCCCAGACATCCCAGCTGGGGACACCCCGCCCATATCCTGAGTCCCAGTCCTGGGGTTCAGGGACCTGAATCCAGCCTGACTGTGCCCTTGAATGAACATCACCCCCAGGACAGGAGGGGACCCCTCCCAGCAAGCAAGCTGAAGTGCCAGGAGTGGACAGGAGTTGCCTGTTAGGACCCCAGCAACCCTCCCTCCCTTTTCGCAGCCAATGAGAAATGCAAAAAATAGGGTGTGCAGGCCCTGAGGGGCTGTTTGACTTTAAGAATCTGCACTCCCCTCATCTGCACATTTGCCTTGACATATGTCTTGCCTCTGGGAACCTTTAAATGTCACCTCATTGTCTTGCTGAACAAAAGAGGGGGTGGGAAGTGGGACGGGTCTCTGGGAATGAAATCAGGACATCTTTTCTTATTTGCCTAATTTCCTCACTCAAATGTGTCTTGTGATTAAATATTGCTTCATTCTATCCTGTGTGCTTAGGTCAGAGACCAGGTTTCTTTTCTGAACAGGAAATTGAGAGTATCTGGTCTTTTCATCTTGAGATTTCTCACTCCATTCCCTCTCTTTCTCTTTTTTATCTCCTACTACTGGAAAAGCCATGGTCTTCGCTTCTGGAACCTAGCTCCTCTAGAGAGAGCACATGGGTGGCGCCAAGTGTCAGTCAAAGGCAGTGATCCTTACAGTGCTCACTCAGTGGAAAAGACTGCAATTACTTGGTCATGCTGCTCTCCTTGGCCCAGGGTAAAGCACCGAGCAGAGTGGGCAGGGGATATATAACACCAAGTCCTGTGTTTTTGGCCCTGGTCATAATGAACTTGCCTGATCCTACACTCCATCACTTTGGTCTCTCAGTGGCTCTTTACATGCCTTCCCTTGGGAGTGATTAAAATACTGCCTTTCCTTAGCCTCCTAGCAATGGCCTCCCCTCCTTGCCTTCCTTTCCCAGGTTCATCTTGCAGTCACTCTTGTTCAGTTACAGCTGGGTTGGGGATGGTTAGGGTGAGTCCACTCTCCTAAAATTAGAAAGAGAAGATATCAGGATGTTACTTTCTATGGAGGAAGAAAAATTTTAAATTGTCTTCTGAAACACAGCTAAAATTTACAGAGCTTACTGAATGCCAGACACAGGGCTCAATGCTGTGTCCACCCATATCTCTCAGTCTTCCTAAAAATTCCATGAGGTGGGTCCCATTCTTCCAATTTATTAATAAGGAATCAGCATAAGAAGTTAACCTTGCTAAGCACATGTGGTCTGGGTGTGTACCATAGCCTTATCATTTTTCTTGCCCCTTTGTCTCTCTATGAGTTTATTGGCACCAAAACAAGCATGCTAAATGCAAAGTAGGTTTCCTGATAAATTCCCCCAGAAGCCAATCAGGCCACATAGTGCAAACTAATGTCTCTCAGGCCCAAAGTGCAGCCCCATGGCTCCCGGGTGTACCTTGGTTTTACAAGGCTTCCAGTTATGTGGGGTCTCCCACTCATCCCCACACCCTGTTCTTTGATCCCCCAATAGCACCATTGGATCCCAAACTGCATAAATCCCACTTTACAGATGTGGAATGAGCAGGGGGGTTGCTGGAGCAATTAGCCAAGGCTGTGGGGTGTGTATGTGGCTGGACTGGAAAGCAGACCCATGTTCTCACAGTTTATGAAAGCCTGCAAGAATCACTCCATCTTTTGTTTTTCTGCCCACATCTTGCCCAGGAGGTGACTAGAGGACAGAGTCCTGCTTTTAATAAACAAGAATGATGGAAGTTGGAATTGCAATGCCTAGGTATATATAATTAGACGAACCACCCTCATTTTTGTATTTTAGTCAATATTTAGATTCAATATATCTCAGAGCATTTGAGGGCCTTACAGTGACTATTAGAATCAACTGGGACAATGTAACAGAATTAGTTCATTGGAACTTACATGCAAGACAAATTTATAAATGTCTCAACCCCATCATACCACTTGATTTTGATTATATTATCATTTAAATTCCTGGGTACCTTGCAAACACTTTGATCTTAACCAGATGTAATTCAACTATGATCACTATTGGTGGTTATGGAACAATGCAACCAAACACAATGAGAAGTGACTTTTGGACTTATGTGAAGTCCAGCCTTTGGCCAATGGAATGGATGATTCACAGTGCCAGGCATAGGCACCCCTTCCCCAGGATGTACAAGGTGAATCAAGTGGGTGAGTGGTGAGAATGGCCTTAGGCCTGAGCCTAAGCAACTCTATTTTAAAAACTCCAGTTTGAAACCTGCAGTCTCATCAGGAACACCCACAGATCTCTCCAGTATGACCTCAGACAATTACTTCTCCTTACTCTGATAAACAGAGTGAAGCCTCTGGCAGGCTGCACTTGCCTGATAAGAAAACAAAGTGAGAAGATAAGGGTGGAGACCATCAGACCAGATGTTTCTGACCCCAGGGTAAAGGATGACCTGGAGAAATCTGGTGATATCTGATAAGGATTGCAAGGGGGGGGGCATAAAGCCCCAAAATTTAGCATAAAAATAGAGCTAATGAACAGGGATTCAGCCAACTGAAACAAGGCTGGAAAGTCTGGTGAGGAACTGGACTTACATCTCATTACTTGTCATCATTCTCCTGAGGAGATCCTCATGACTCTCAAACTCTATAACCTCATCTGAATGGTGAAAGCCTCAACTTCTTTCTATGACCCTCTCCTCAACATGTCTTCCACTCCATGCCAGGAAAAACCTGCCTTGTTTCTTGACCTGATTACTGTGAATCTTCTTCACATGATATCTCAGAATCAAATAAATTAAGGTGGACTTGTTCTCATCAAGGAGACAGTGTTCTAAAAGCAAAAGCAAAATCATTAAAAATATTTCCTGACTAGGTACCTGACAAGTACTCCTTCATAGACACACATTGATATAAGCCATTAAAAATAAAAAGAGCCCTGACCCAAAGTTTGGAGAATACATTTGGCTTTTGACTAGCATAGGAGTAAAATTGCATTACCAAATTTCTGTATACAGATAAGGCTAAAGGACTATTCATATTATGGCACTAATTCTGCCTTTTTTAATAGATGAGGTTTTTACAGCTGTTCAGTATCAAAAAATATTTTCAAAGTCCCACAAGTACTGTTTATGTGTGTGTGTGTGTGTGTGTGTGTGTGTGTGTGTGTGTGTGTATTTATGTGAGTGTAGTACTGGTGGTTAAACTTAGGGAATATTATTCCTGAGCTATATTTTCAATTTTTTCTTTTTTTTAAATTATGAGACAGGATCTTACAAATATGATTTTTTGTGTGCCCACAATTTTTAAGTACATATCAAGATCAAATATGCCTGACCCAAAGGCAAATCTTATCTCCATTATTAGCCATGATTCATCATTATTTTTAAATTCTCTTAAAAGTTAAGTAGTGACCTCTTTTTCAAAAAGGGGGGTTACACACATATGGTGGCTCATGTCAGCAAACTTAATAATTTGGGAGACTTAATCAGGAGAATCATAATTTCTAATTCAGCCTAAATAATATGAGAGGTCCCTAAGCAACTAAGCAACACTTTGTCTGAAAACTGAAAATAAAATAAAATACAATTAAAAAGGGGTGGTGATACAGGTGTTTACGAGAACTATCCTGGGTTAAGTACTCATTCCTCTCCCCTTAAAAGAAAAGAATAAGAAAAAAAAACACAAAAATTTTACATCTGGTGAACTTTTTATTCAATGGGGTTAATATGTTTGAGAAATACTACTGATGCTTATAGCAAGGATTTAAAATAAACTTGGGAAATGCCTGAGAACTGAATTGAAACATCAAGGACAAGCAATATTTTTAAAATTTCTTATCAGGAGAAATTTAAAAACAGATATATTTCATTACAGTCATGATAAAAATGCAGCATTGTGTGGAAACTGCTACAAAACCACTGTATTTGTATCACAAAAGTTTTATAAATGGAGAATATGAAACATGAAACACTACGTAAAAAAGTGAGGGAGAGACAACATTAATACAATATGTGTAATCTAAAATAAATAATGCACAAAATATCCACTATACAAATATTATCTGGGAGCATGTCTACAAAATAACACAATACTCCATGCATAAAGCAGAGGACTTGTGATAGTCTCAAATTAAAAATAGTTTCACATCTGTGGCTTCTATGTAGGGGCTCATATCAAAAAAGCAATGTTTCGGGCTCAAGCAGATGAAAGAAAATATGAGGAACTTTTTTTGTAACCATGTGATTTATTTTTATTTTTTTTGTCATTCATGACAGCAGAATGTATTTTGACATATAATACATACAAGGAATGTACATATATTAATCATATTGTCTATTCTATTCTGCTGCCCTTCCTATCATCCCTGCTCCTCCCCTACTCTCCCATCTTTTCTCTTTATCCAATCTAATGTGACACACTTTTTTTTTTCTTTTTCTCATCACAACATTATATATTTATTCTGTTTAACAATAAGGTCCTCCTTCCATCTTCTGTGCAACTCCCTTCTTGCTCCTTTTTCCTCTCACCTCTCTTCCATATTTAGTGGTAGTCTTCTTCTCATGCTCTTCCCCCCATCCCATCTTGAGTCACCTCCCTTATATTAGAGAAGACATTAGGCATTTTTTCCATATTTAGTGATAGTCTTCTTCTCATGCTCTTCCCCCCTATCCCATCTTGAGTCACCTCCCTTATATTAGAGAACACATTCAGCATTTGTTTTTTAGGGATTGGCTAACTTCACTTAGCACAATCTGCTCTAATGCCATCCATTTGGCTGAAAATGCAATGATCTTGTGATTTTTTAGTGCTGAGTAATATTCCATTGTGTAAAATGCCACATTTTTTTAATCCATTCATCTACTGGAGGGCATCTGGTTTGGTTCCACATTCTAGCTATTGTGAATTGTGCTGCTATAAACATTGATGTGGCTGTGTCCCTGTAGTATGCTCTTTTTAGGTCTTTTGGGTATAGTCTGAGAAGGGAAATAGCTCTGTCAAACGGTGGTTCCATTCCCAGCTTACCAAGGAATCTCCATACTGCTTTCCAAATTGGCTGCACCAATTTGCAGTCCCACCAGCAATGTATGAGTGTACCTCCCTGCCCCCCCATCCTCGCCAGCACTTATTGTTGTTTGACTTCATAATGGATGCCATTCTTATTGGTGTGAGATGATATTTTAGAGTAGTTTTAATTTGCATTTCTCTGATTGCTATAGATGGTGAGCACTTTTTTTTCATGTATTTGTTGATTGGTTGTATATCCTCTTCTGAAAAGTTTCTGTTCAAGTCCTTGCCCTATTTGTTGATTGGGTTATTTGCTTTTCTGTTGTTTAACTTTCTGAGTTATTTGTATACTCTAGAGATTAGAGCTTTATCTGATGTTTGAGGGATTAAAAATTTGTTCCCAGGATGTAGGCTCCCTATTCACCAGATGTGAGGAACTTTTGAGATGGTAGGCTTGCTCCTTCTGAAGGCAGCAATAGCCCACAACCAGCCTCTAGCTTCTATCCCTCAGCCCCCAAAGTTATTAAATTGAAATTTTTTATGCAGGTCAGACAAAGAAGGCATATCCACAACATTTGACTGATGTAAGAGCATGCTCGCAAACAAATGTTTTTTTTTTTTTTTTTTGGATGATGCTGAGGATTGAACCCAGGGCCTTGTGCATGCTAGGCAAGCACTCTACCAACTGAGCTATGTCCCCAGCCCACAAACAAATGTTTTTGACCTTGAGTACATACATTGAATCTGAGTGTTTAAGACCTTGGCTACTTGCTAAAAGCATAGCCCTCTGGAAGCTGTACTAACACACTTGGTCTTTTGGTCTTTTTTTGGCCCTAAATGCCTCATGGTATTGAGCATTTTACAACTTCTACTGTAAGGAGCAATGCTAACCTCTCCATTTTTAGGGTGTAACACAGAATGCTGTATGTCTCTAATTCTTACAGACAAAAAAATAATAATCATTCTTTTTTGACACCTGGGTAAATTTTTTTTTAAGCCCATTAGTTCTGCTTAACAGGTAAAATAGGTTAAACTTGGATACCTGGGGTGGCCATGCCAGTTGTTCACTGGAGCCATTGGCTGCAGTTGTTTCAATTTATACATCATGCATTGACTGGACTTGAAGGTCTTTATCCTTCTTCTTCTCTACAGACTCAAAATCACAAT